>NW_027221692.1:0-42319 GCF_030179915.1 Drosophila takahashii
TTTAGCTAGTCTAACAGTCGGGCGCTAAGCTGTCGGCCTTGATTTGTCAAAATTACGACTGAAAAAGTGTATTTTTTGCCTAAAATTTGAGTCCTCATTTTCCACCCTAAAACATCCGTTTTTTTCCGAAGCAAAGGAAATAATAGCCCAAATATGGAATGTCATTCCTTGTTGAGCTAGTAGCTTAATTCTCAATCGATTTGCGTTCAATTCTGGACATTTTAATTTTTGGTAATTTTTTGCAAGAAATCCTGATGTAACCCCTTATAAAAAATGCGATAATTAGTGAAAAATCTAATTTTCCAAAAAGTGATGGGGATCGTTAGTTTAGGTTTGTTAGCTAGTCAAAACAGTCGGGCGCTAAGCTTTCGGCCTTGATTTGTCAAAATTACGACTGAAAAAGTGTATTTTTTGCCTAAAATTTGAGTCCTCATTTTCCACCCTAGCACCGTTTTTTTGCCGAAGCAAAGGGAATAATAGCCCAAATATGGAATGTCATTCCTTGTTGAGCTCGTAGCTTAATTCTCAATCGATTTGCGTTCAATTCTGGACATTTTAATTTTTGGTAATTTTTTGCAAGAAATCATGATGTAACCCCTTATAAAAAATGCGATAATTAGTGAAAAATCTAATTTTCCAAAAGTGATGGGGATCGTTAGTTTAGGTTTGTTAGCTAGTCAAAACAGTCGGGCGCTAAGCTTTCGGCCTTGATTTGTCAAAATTACGACTGAAAAAGTGTATTTTTTGCCTAAAATTTGAGTCCTCATTTTCCACCCTAGAACATCCGTTTTTTTGCCGAAGCAAAGGAATAATAGCCCAAATATGGAATGTCATTCCTTGTTGAGCTCGTAGCTTAATTCTCAATCGATTTGCGTTCAATTCTGGACATTTTAATTTTTGGTAATTTTTTGCAAGAAATCATGATGTAACCCCTTATAAAAAATGCGATAATTAGTGAAAAATCTAATTTTCCAAAAAGTGATGGGGATCGTTAGTTTAGGTTTGTTAGCTAGTCAAAACAGTCGGGCGCTAAGCTTTCGGCCTTGATTTGTCAAAATTACGACTGAAAAAGTGTATTTTTTGCCTAAAATTTGAGTCCTCATTTTCCACCCTAAACATCCGTTTTTTTTTCCGAAGCAAAGGAAATAATAGCCCAAATATGGAATGTCATTCCTTGTTGAGCTCGTAGCTTAATTCTCAATCGATTTGCGTTCAATTCTGGACATTTTAATTTTTGGTAATTTTTTGCAAGAAATCATGATGTAACCCCTTATAAAAAATGCGATAATTAGTGAAAAATCTAATTTTCCAAAAAGTGATGGGGATCGTTAGTTTAGGTTTGTTAGCTAGTAAAACAGTCGGGCGCTAAGCTTTCGGCCTTGATTTGTCAAAATTACGACTGAAAAAGTGTATTTTTTGCCTAAAATTTGAGTCCTCATTTTCCACCCTAAAACATCCGTTTTTTTTCCGAAGCAAAGGGAATAATAGCCCAAATATGGAATGTCATTCCTTGTTGAGCTCGTAGCTTAATTCTCAATCGATTTGCGTTCAATTCTGGACATTTTAATTTTTGGTAATTTTTTGCAAGAAATCATGATGTAACCCCTTATAAAAAATGCGATAATTAGTGAAAAATCTAATTTTCCAAAAAGTGATGGGGATCGTTAGTTTAGGTTTGTTAGCTAGTCAAAACACTCGGCGCTAAGCTTTCGGCCTTGATTTGTCAAAATTACGACTGAAAAAGTGTATTTTTTGCCTAAAATTTGAGTCCTCATTTTCCACCCTAAAACATCCGTTTTTTTGCCGAAGCAAAGGAATAATAGGCCCAATAAGGAATGTTATTCCGTGGTGAGCTCGTAGCTTAATTCTCAATCGATTTGCGTTCAATTCTGGACATTTTAATTTTTGGTAATTTTTTGCAAGAAATCATGATGTAACCCCTTATAAAAAATGCGATAATTAGTGAAAAATCTAATTTTCCAAAAAGTGATGGGGATCGTTAGTTTAGGTTTGTTAGCTAGTCAAAACAGTCGGGCGCTAAGCTTTCGGCCTTGATTTGTCAAAATTACGACTGAAAAAGTGTATTTTTTGCCTAAAATTTGAGTCCTCATTTTCCACCCTAAAACATCCGTTTTTTTGCCGAAGCAAAGGAAATAATAGCCCAAATATGGAATGTTTCCTTGTTGAGCTAGTAGCTTAATTCTCAATCGATTTGCGTTCAATTCTGGACATTTTAATTTTTGGTAATTTTTTGCAAGAAATCATGATGTAACCCCTTATAAAAAATGCGATAATTAGTGAAAAATCTAATTTTCCAAAAAGTGATGGGGATCGTTAGTTTAGGTTTGTTAGCTAGTCAAAACAGTCGGGCGCTAAGCTTTCGGCCTTGATTTGTCAAAATTACGACTGAAAAAGTGTATTTTTTGCCTAAAATTTGAGTCCTCATTTTCCACCCTAAAACATCCGTTTTTTTTGCCGAATCAAAGGGAATAATAGCCCAAATATGGAATGTCATTCCTTGTTGAGCTCGTAGCTTAATTCTCAATCGATTTGCGTTCAATTCTGGACATTTTAATTTTTGGTAATTTTTTGCAAGAAATCATGATGTAACCCCTTATAAAAAATGCGATAATTAGTGAAAAATCTAATTTTCCAAAAAGTGATGGGGATCGTTAGTTTAGGTTTGTTAGCTAGTCAAAACAGTCGGGCGCTAAGCTTTCGGCCTTGATTTGTCAAAATTACGACTGAAAAAGTGTATTTTTTGCCTAAAATTTGAGTCCTCATTTTCCACCCTAAAACATCCGTTTTTTTGCCGAAGCAAAGGGAATAATAGCCCAAATATGGAATGTCATTCCTTGTTGAGCTCGTAGCTTAATTCTCAATCGATTTGCGTTCAATTCTGGACATTTTAATTTTTGGTAATTTTTTGCAAGAAATCATGATGTAACCCCTTATAAAAAATGCGATAATTAGTGAAAAATCTAATTTTCCAAAAAGTGATGGGGATCGTTAGTTTAGGTTTGTTAGCTAGTCTAAACAGTCGGGCGCTAAGCTTTCGGCCTTGATTTGTCAAAATTACGACTGAAAAAGTGTATTTTTTGCCTAAAATTTGAGTCCTCATTTTCCACCCTAAAACATCCGTTTTTTTGCCGAAGCAAAGGAATAATAGCCCATATATGGAATGTCATTCCTTGTTGAGCTCGTAGCTTAATTCTCAATCGATTTGCGTTCAATTCTGGACATTTTAATTTTTGGTAATTTTTTGCAAGAAATCATGATGTAACCCCTTATAAAAAATGCGATAATTAGTGAAAAATCTAATTTTCCAAAAAGTGATGGGGATCGTTGTTTAGGTTTGTTAGCTAGTCAAAACAGTCGGGCGCTAAGCTTTCGGCCTTGATTTGTCAAAATTACGACTGAAAAAGTGTATTTTTTGCCTAAAATTTGAGTCCTCATTTTCCACCCTAGAACATCCGTTTTTTGCCGAAGCAAAGGAATAATAGCCCAAATGTGGAATGTTATTCCTTTTTGAGCTCGTAGCTTAATTCTCAATCGATTTGCGTTCAATTCTGGACATTTTAATTTTTGGTAATTTTTTGCAAGAAATCATGATGTAACCACTTATAAAAAATGCGATAATTATATAAAAATCTAATTTTCCAAAAAGATGGGGATCGTTAGTTTAGGTTTGTTAGCTAGTCAAAACAGTCGGGCGCTAAGCTTTCGGCCTTGATTTGTCAAAATTACGACTGAAAAAGTGTATTTTTTGCCTAAAATTTGAGTCCTCATTTTCCACCCTAAAACATCCGTTTTTTTTTCCGAAGCAAAGGAAATAATAGCCCAAATATGGAATGTCATTCCTTGTTGAGCTAGTAGCTTAATTCTCAATCGATTTGCGTTCAATTCTGGACATTTTAATTTTTGGTAATTTTTTGCAAGAAATCCTGATGTAACCCCTTATAAAAAATGCGATAATTAGTGAAAAATCTAATTTTCCAAAAAGTGATGGGGATCGTTAGTTTAGGTTTGTTAGCTAGTCAAAACAGTCGGGCGCTAAGCTGTCGGCCTTGATTTGTCAAAATTACGACTGAAAAAGTGTATTTTTTGCCTAAAATTTGAGTCCTCATTTTCCACCCTAAAACATCCGTTTTTTTTGCCGAAGCAAAGGGAATAATAGCCCAAATGTGGAATGTTATACCTTGTTGAGCTCGTAGCTTAATTCTCAATCGATTTGCGTTCAATTCTGGACATTTTAATTTTTGGTAATTTTTTGCAAGAAATCATGATGTAACCCCTTATAAAAAATGCGATAATTAGTGAAAAATCTAATTTTCCAAAAGTGATGGGGATCGTTAGTTTAGGTTTGTTAGCTAGTCTAAACAGTCGGGCGCTAAGCTTTCGGCCTTGATTTGTCAAAATTACGACTGAAAAAGTGTATTTTTTGCCTAAAATTTGAGTCCTCATTTTCCACCCTAAAACATCCGTTTTTTTTCCGAAGCAAAGGAAATAATAGCCCAAATATGGAATGTCATTCCTTGTTGAGCTAGTAGCTTAATTCTCAATCGATTTGCGTTCAATTCTGGACATTTTAATTTTTGGTAATTTTTTGCAAGAAATCCTGATGTAACCCCTTATAAAAAATGCGATAATTAGTGAAAAATCTAATTTTCCAAAAAGTGATGGGGATCGTTAGTTTAGGTTTGTTAGCTAGTCAAAACAGTCGGGCGCTAAGCTTTCGGCCTTGATTTGTCAAAATTACGACTGAAAAAGTGTATTTTTTGCCTAAAATTTGAGTCCTCATTTTCCACCCTAAAACATCCGTTTTTTTTCCGAAGCAAAGGGAATAATAGCCCAAATATGGAATGTCATTCCTTGTTGAGCTCGTAGCTTAATTCTCAATCGATTTGCGTTCAATTCTGGACATTTTAATTTTTGGTAATTTTTTGCAAGAAATCATGATGTAACCCCTTATAAAAAATGCGATAATTAGTGAAAAATCTAATTTTCCAAAAAGTGATGGGGATCGTTAGTTTAGGTTTGTTAGCTAGTCAAAACAGTCGGGCGCTAAGCTTTCGGCCTTGATTTGTCAAAATTACGACTGAAAAAGTGTATTTTTTGCCTAAAATTTGAGTCCTCATTTTCCACCCTAAAACATCCGTTTTTTTGCCGAAGCAAAGGGAATAATAGCCCAAATATGGAATGTCATTCCTTGTTGAGCTCGTAGCTTAATTCTCAATCGATTTGCGTTCAATTCTGGACATTTTAATTTTTGGTAATTTTTTGCAAGAAATCATGATGTAACCCCTTATAAAAAATGCGATAATTAGTGAAAAATCTAATTTTCCAAAAAGTGATGGGGATCGTTAGTTTAGGTTTGTTAGCTAGTCAAAACAGTCGGGCGCTAAGCTTTCGGCCTTGATTTGTCAAAATTACGACTGAAAAAGTGTATTTTTTGCCTAAAATTTGAGTCCTCATTTTCCACCCTAAACATCCGTTTTTTTTGCCGAAGCAAAGGGAATAATAGCCCAAATATGGAATGTTATACCTTGTTGAGCTCGTAGCTTAATTCTCAATCGATTTGCGTTCAATTCTGGACATTTTAATTTTTGGTAATTTTTTGCAAGAAATCATGATGTAACCCCTTATAAAAAATGCGATAATTAGTGAAAAATCTAATTTTCCAAAAAGTGATGGGGATCGTTAGTTTAGGTTTGTTAGCTAGTCAAAACAGTCGGGCGCTAAGCTTTCGGCCTTGATTTGTCAAAATTACGACTGAAAAAGTGTATTTTTTGCCTAAAATTTGAGTCCTCATTTTCCACCCTAAAACATCCGTTTTTTTGCCGAAGCAAAGGAAATAATAGCCCAAATATGGAATGTCATTCCTTGTTGAGCTCGTAGCTTAATTCTCAATCGAATAGCGTTCAATTCTGGACATTATATATTTTGGTAATTTTTTGCAAGAAATCATGATGTAACCCCTTATAAAAAATGCGATAATTAGTGAAAAATCTAATTTTCCAAAAAGTGATGGGGATCGTTAGTTTAGGTTTGTTAGCTAGTCAAAACAGTCGGGCGCTAAGCTTTCGGCCTTGATTTGTCAAAATTACGACTGAAAAAGTGTATTTTTTGCCTAAAATTTGAGTCCTCATTTTCCACCCTAAAACATCCGTTTTTTGCCGAAGCAAAGGGAATAATAGCCCAAATGTGGAATGTTATACCTTGTTGAGCTCGTAGCTTAATTCTCAATCGATTTGCGTTCAATTCTGGACATTTTAATTTTTGGTAATTTTTTGCAAGAAATCATGATGTAACCCCTTATAAAAAATGCGATAATTAGTGAAAAATCTAATTTTCCAAAAAGTGATGGGGATCGTTAGTTTAGGTTTGTTAGCTAGTCAAAACAGTCGGGCGCTAAGCTTTCGGCCTTGATTTGTCAAAATTACGACTGAAAAAGTGTATTTTTTGCCTAAAATTTGAGTCCTCATTTTCCACCCTAAAACATCCGTTTTTTTTCCGAAGCAAAGGGAATAATAGCCCAAATATGGAATGTCATTCCTTGTTGAGCTCGTAGCTTAATTCTCAATCGATTTGCGTTCAATTCTGGACATTTTAATTTTTGGTAATTTTTTGCAAGAAATCATGATGTAACCCCTTATAAAAAATGCGATAATTAGTGAAAAATCTAATTTTCCAAAAAGTGATGGGGATCGTTAGTTTAGGTTTGTTAGCTAGTCAAAACAGTCGGGCGCTAAGCTTTCGGCCTTGATTTGTCAAAATTACGACTGAAAAAGTGTATTTTTTGCCTAAAATTTGAGTCCTCATTTTCCACCCTAAAACATCCGTTTTTTTTCCGAAGCAAAGGAAATAATAGCCCAAATATGGAATGTCATTCCTTGTTGAGCTCGTAGCTTAATTCTCAATCGATTTGCGTTCAATTCTGGACATTTTAATTTTTGGTAATTTTTTGCAAGAAATCATGATGTAACCCCTTATAAAAAATGCGATAATTAGTGAAAAATCTAATTTTCCAAAAAGTGATGGGGATCGTTAGTTTAGGTTTGTTAGCTAGTCAAAACAGTCGGGCGCTAAGCTTTCGGCCTTGATTTGTCAAAATTACGACTGAAAAAGTGTATTTTTTGCCTAAAATTTGAGTCCTCATTTTCCACCCTAAAACATCCGTTTTTTTGCCGAAGCAAAGGGAATAATAGCCCAAATATGGAATGTCATTCCTTGTTGAGCTCGTAGCTTAATTCTCAATCGATTTGCGTTCAATTCTGGACATTTTAATTTTTGGTAATTTTTTGCAAGAAATCATGATGTAACCCCTTATAAAAAATGCGATAATTAGTGAAAAATCTAATTTTCCAAAAAGTGATGGGGATCGTTAGTTTAGGTTTGTTAGCTAGTCAAAACAGTCGGGCGCTAAGCTTTCGGCCTTGATTTGTCAAAATTACGACTGAAAAAGTGTATTTTTTGCCTAAAATTTGAGTCCTCATTTTCCACCCTAAAACATCCGTTTTTTTTCCGAAGCAAAGGAAATAATAGCCCAAATATGGAATGTCATTCCTTGTTGAGCTCGTAGCTTAATTCTCAATCGATTTGCGTTCAATTCTGGACATTTTAATTTTTGGTAATTTTTTGCAAGAAATCATGATGTAACCCCTTATAAAAAATGCGATAATTAGTGAAAAATCTAATTTTCCAAAAAGTGATGGGGATCGTTAGTTTAGGTTTGTTAGCTAGTCAAAACAGTCGGGCGCTAAGCTTTCGGCCTTGATTTGTCAAAATTACGACTGAAAAAGTGTATTTTTTGCCTAAAATTTGAGTCCTCATTTTCCACCCTAAAACATCCGTTTTTTTGCCGAAGCAAAGGGAATAATAGCCCAAATATGGAATGTCATACCTTGTTGAGCTCGTAGCTTAATTCTCAATCGATTTGCGTTCAATTCTGGACATTTTAATTTTTGGTAATTTTTTGCAAGAAATCATGATGTAACCCCTTATAAAAAATGCGATAATTAGTGAAAAATCTAATTTTCCAAAAAGTGATGGGGATCGTTAGTTTAGGTTTGTTAGCTAGTCAAAACAGTCGGGCGCTAAGCTTTCGGCCTTGATTTGTCAAAATTACGACTGAAAAAGTGTATTTTTTGCCTAAAATTTGAGTCCTCATTTTCCACATCCGTTTTTTTGCCGAAGCAAAGGGAATAATAGCCCAAATATGGAATGTCATTCCTTGTTGAGCTCGTAGCTTAATTCTCAATCGATTTGCGTTCAATTCTGGACATTTTAATTTTTGGTAATTTTTTGCAAGAAATCATGATGTAACCCCTTATAAAAAATGCGATAATTAGTGAAAAATCTAATTTTCCAAAAAGTGATGGGGATCGTTAGTTTAGGTTTGTTAGCTAGTCAAAACAGTCGGGCGCTAAGCTTTCGGCCTTGATTTGTCAAAATTACGACTGAAAAAGTGTATTTTTTGCCTAAAATTTGAGTCCTCATTTTCCACCCTAAAACATCCGTTTTTTTTGCCGAAGCAAAGGGAATAATAGCCCAAATATGGAATGTCATTCCTTGTTGAGCTCGTAGCTTAATTCTCAATCGATTTGCGTTCAATTCTGGACATTTTAATTTTTGGTAATTTTTTGCAAGAAATCATGATGTAACCCCTTATAAAAAATGCGATAATTAGTGAAAAATCTAATTTTCCAAAAAGTGATGGGGATCGTTAGTTTAGGTTTGTTAGCTAGTCAAAACAGTCGGGCGCTAAGCTTTCGGCCTTGATTTGTCAAAATTACGACTGAAAAAGTGTATTTTTTGCCTAAAATTTGAGTCCTCATTTTCCACCCTAAAACATCCGTTTTTTTTCCGAAGCAAAGGAAATAATAGCCCAAATATGGAATGTCATTCCTTGTTGAGCTCGTAGCTTAATTCTCAATCGATTTGCGTTCAATTCTGGACATTTTAATTTTTGGTAATTTTTTGCAAGAAATCATGATGTAACCCCTTATAAAAAATGCGATAATTAGTGAAAAATCTAATTTTCCAAAAAGTGATGGGGATCGTTAGTTTAGGTTTGTTAGCTAGTCAAAACAGTCGGGCGCTAAGCTTTCGGCCTTGATTTGTCAAAATTACGACTGAAAAAGTGTATTTTTTGCCTTAAATTTGAGTCCTCATTTTCCACCCGTTTTTTTGCCGAAGCAAAGGGAATAATAGCCCAAATGTGGAATGTTATACCTTGTTGAGCTCGTAGCTTAATTCTCAATCGATTTGCGTTCAATTCTGGACATTTTAATTTTTGGTAATTTTTTGCAAGAAATCATGATGTAACCCCTTATAAAAAATGCGATAATTAGTGAAAAATCTAATTTTCCAAAAAGTGATGGGGATCGTTAGTTTAGGTTTGTTAGCTAGTCAAAACAGTCGGGCGCTAAGCTTTCGGCCTTGATTTGTCAAAATTACGACTGAAAAAGTGTATTTTTTGCCTAAAATTTGAGTCCTCATTTTCCACCCTAAAACATCCGTTTTTTTTCCGAAGCAAAGGAAATAATAGCCCAAATATGGAATGTCATTCCTTGTTGAGCTCGTAGCTTAATTCTCAATCGATTTGCGTTCAATTCTGGACATTTTAATTTTTGGTAATTTTTTGCAAGAAATCATGATGTAACCCCTTATAAAAAATGCGATAATTAGTGAAAAATCTAATTTTCCAAAAAGTGATGGGGATCGTTAGTTTAGGTTTGTTAGCTAGTCAAAACAGTCGGGCGCTAAGCTTTCGGCCTTGATTTGTCAAAATTACGACTGAAAAAGTGTATTTTTTGCCTAAAATTTGAGTCCTCATTTTCCACCCTAAAACATCCGTTTTTTTGCCGAAGCAAAGGGAATAATAGCCCAAATATGGAATGTCATTCCTTGTTGAGCTCGTAGCTTAATTCTCAATCGATTTGCGTTCAATTCTGGACATTTTAATTTTTGGTAATTTTTTGCAAGAAATCATGATGTAACCCCTTATAAAAAATGCGATAATTAGTGAAAAATCTAATTTTCCAAAAAGTGATGGGGATCGTTAGTTTAGGTTTGTTAGCTAGTCAAAACAGTCGGGCGCTAAGCTTTCGGCCTTGATTTGTCAAAATTACGACTGAAAAAGTGTATTTTTTGCCTAAAATTTGAGTCCTCATTTTCCACCCTAAAACATCCGTTTTTTTGCCGAAGCAAAGGGAATAATAGCCCAAATATGGAATGTCATTCCTTGTTGAGCTCGTAGCTTAATTCTCAATCGATTTGCGTTCAATTCTGGACATTTTAATTTTTGGTAATTTTTTGCAAGAAATCATGATGTAACCCCTTATAAAAAATGCGATAATTAGTGAAAAATCTAATTTTCCAAAAAGTGATGGGGATCGTTAGTTTAGGTTTGTTAGCTAGTCAAAACAGTCGGGCGCTAAGCTTTCGGCCTTGATTTGTCAAAATTACGACTGAAAAAGTGTATTTTTTGCCTAAAATTTGAGTCCTCATTTTCCACCCTAAAACATCCGTTTTTTTTCCGAAGCAAAGGGAATAATAGCCCAAATATGGAATGTCATTCCTTGTTGAGCTCGTAGCTTAATTCTCAATCGATTTGCGTTCAATTCTGGACATTTTAATTTTTGGTAATTTTTTGCAAGAAATCATGATGTAACCCCTTATAAAAAATGCGATAATTAGTGAAAAATCTAATTTTCCAAAAAGTGATGGGGATCGTTAGTTTAGGTTTGTTAGCTAGTCAAAACAGTCGGGCGCTAAGCTTTCGGCCTTGATTTGTCAAAATTACGACTGAAAAAGTGTATTTTTTGCCTAAAATTTGAGTCCTCATTTTCCACCCTAAAACATCCGTTTTTTTGCCGAAGCAAAGGGAATAATAGCCCAAATATGGAATGTCATTCCTTGTTGAGCTCGTAGCTTAATTCTCAATCGATTTGCGTTCAATTCTGGACATTTTAATTTTTGGTAATTTTTTGCAAGAAATCATGATGTAACCCCTTATAAAAAATGCGATAATTAGTGAAAAATCTAATTTTCCAAAAAGTGATGGGGATCGTTAGTTTAGGTTTGTTAGCTAGTCAAAACAGTCGGGCGCTAAGCTTTCGGCCTTGATTTGTCAAAATTACGACTGAAAAAGTGTATTTTTTGCCTAAAATTTGAGTCCTCATTTTCCACCCTAAAACATCCGTTTTTTTTCCGAAGCAAAGGAATAATAGCCCAAATATGGAATGTCATTCCTTGTTGAGCTCGTAGCTTAATTCTCAATCGATTTGCGTTCAATTCTGGACATTTTAATTTTTGGTAATTTTTTGCAAGAAATCATGATGTAACCCCTTATAAAAAATGCGATAATTAGTGAAAAATCTAATTTTCCAAAAAGTGATGGGGATCGTTAGTTTAGGTTTGTTAGCTAGTCAAAACAGTCGGGCGCTAAGCTTTCGGCCTTGATTTGTCAAAATTACGACTGAAAAAGTGTATTTTTTGCCTAAAATTTGAGTCCTCATTTTCCACCCTAAAACATCCGTTTTTTTTGCCGAAGCAAAGGGAATAATAGCCCAAATATGGAATGTCATTCCTTGTTGAGCTCGTAGCTTAATTCTCAATCGATTTGCGTTCAATTCTGGACATTTTAATTTTTGGTAATTTTTTGCAAGAAATCATGATGTAACCCCTTATAAAAAATGCGATAATTAGTGAAAAATCTAATTTTCCAAAAAGTGATGGGGATCGTTAGTTTAGGTTTGTTAGCTAGTCAAAACAGTCGGGCGCTAAGCTTTCGGCCTTGATTTGTCAAAATTACGACTGAAAAAGTGTATTTTTTGCCTAAAATTTGAGTCCTCATTTTCCACCCTAAAACATCCGTTTTTTTTCCGAAGCAAAGGAATAATAGCCCAAATATGGAATGTTATTCCTTGTTGAGCTCGTAGCTTAATTCTCAATCGATTTGCGTTCAATTCTGGACATTTTAATTTTTGGTAATTTTTTGCAAGAAATCATGATGTAACCCCTTATAAAAAATGCGATAATTAGTGAAAAATCTAATTTTCCAAAAAGTGATGGGGATCGTTAGTTTAGGTTTGTTAGCTAGTCAAAACAGTCGGGCGCTAAGCTTTCGGCCTTGATTTGTCAAAATTACGACTGAAAAAGTGTATTTTTTGCCTAAAATTTGAGTCCTCATTTTCCACCCTAAAACATCCGTTTTTTTCCGAAGCAAAGGAAATAATAGCCCAAATATGGAATGTCATTCCTTGTTGAGCTCGTAGCTTAATTCTCAATCGATTTGCGTTCAATTCTGGACATTTTAATTTTTGGTAATTTTTTGCAAGAAATCATGATGTAACCCCTTATAAAAAATGCGATAATTAGTGAAAAATCTAATTTTCCAAAAAGTGATGGGGATCGTTAGTTTAGGTTTGTTAGCTAGTCAAAACAGTCGGGCGCTAAGCTTTCGGCCTTGATTTGTCAAAATTACGACTGAAAAAGTGTATTTTTTGCCTAAAATTTGAGTCCTCATTTTCCACCCTAAAACATCCGTTTTTTTGCCGAAGCAAAGGGAATAATAGCCCAAATATGGAATGTCATTCCTTGTTGAGCTCGTAGCTTAATTCTCAATCGATTTGCGTTCAATTCTGGACATTTTAATTTTTGGTAATTTTTTGCAAGAAATCATGATGTAACCCCTTATAAAAAATGCGATAATTAGTGAAAAATCTAATTTTCCAAAAAGTGATGGGGATCGTTAGTTTAGGTTTGTTAGCTAGTCAAAACAGTCGGGCGCTAAGCTTTCGGCCTTGATTTGTCAAAATTACGACTGAAAAAGTGTATTTTTTGCCTAAAATTTGAGTCCTCATTTTCCACCCTAAAACATCCGTTTTTTTTCCGAAGCAAAGGAAATAATAGCCCAAATATGGAATGTCATTCCTTGTTGAGCTCGTAGCTTAATTCTCAATCGATTTGCGTTCAATTCTGGACATTTTAATTTTTGGTAATTTTTTGCAAGAAATCATGATGTAACCCCTTATAAAAAATGCGATAATTAGTGAAAAATCTAATTTTCCAAAAAGTGATGGGGATCGTTAGTTTAGGTTTGTTAGCTAGTCAAAACAGTCGGGCGCTAAGCTTTCGGCCTTGATTTGTCAAAATTACGACTGAAAAAGTGTATTTTTTGCCTAAAATTTGAGTCCTCATTTTCCACCCTAAAACATCCGTTTTTTTTGCCGAAGCAAAGGGAATAATAGCCCAAATGTGGAATGTTATACCTTGTTGAGCTCGTAGCTTAATTCTCAATCGATTTGCGTTCAATTCTGGACATTTTAATTTTTGGTAATTTTTTGCAAGAAATCATGATGTAACCCCTTATAAAAAATGCGATAATTAGTGAAAAATCTAATTTTCCAAAAAGTGATGGGGATCGTTAGTTTAGGTTTGTTAGCTAGTCAAAACAGTCGGGCGCTAAGCTTTCGGCCTTGATTTGTCAAAATTACGACTGAAAAAGTGTATTTTTTGCCTAAAATTTGAGTCCTCATTTTCCACCCTAAAACATCCGTTTTTTTTCCGAAGCAAAGGAAATAATAGCCCAAATATGGAATGTCATTCCTTGTTGAGCTAGTAGCTTAATTCTCAATCGATTTGCGTTCAATTCTGGACATTTTAATTTTTGGTAATTTTTTGCAAGAAATCATGATGTAACCCCTTATAAAAAATGCGATAATTAGTGAAAAATCTAATTTTCCAAAAAGTGATGGGGATCGTTAGTTTAGGTTTGTTAGCTAGTCAAAACAGTCGGGCGCTAAGCTTTCGGCCTTGATTTGTCAAAATTACGACTGAAAAAGTGTATTTTTTGCCTAAAATTTGAGTCCTCATTTTCCACCCTAAAACATCCGTTTTTTTTGCCGAAGCAAAGGAATAATAGCCCAAATATGGAATGTCATTCCTTGTTGAGCTCGTAGCTTAATTCTCAATCGATTTGCGTTCAATTCTGGACATTTTAATTTTTGGTAATTTTTTGCAAGAAATCATGATGTAACCCCTTATAAAAAATGCGATAATTAGTGAAAAATCTAATTTTCCAAAAAGTGATGGGGATCGTTAGTTTAGGTTTGTTAGCTAGTCAAAACAGTCGGGCGCTAAGCTTTCGGCCTTGATTTGTCAAAATTACGACTGAAAAAGTGTATTTTTTGCCTAAAATTTGAGTCCTCATTTTCCACCCTAAAACATCCGTTTTTTTTGCCGAAGCAAAGGGAATAATAGCCCAAATATGGAATGTCATTCCTTGTTGAGCTCGTAGCTTAATTCTCAATCGATTTGCGTTCAATTCTGGACATTTTAATTTTTGGTAATTTTTTGCAAGAAATCATGATGTAACCCCTTATAAAAAATGCGATAATTAGTGAAAAATCTAATTTTCCAAAAAGTGATGGGGATCGTTAGTTTAGGTTTGTTAGCTAGTCAAAACAGTCGGGCGCTAAGCTTTCGGCCTTGATTTGTCAAAATTACGACTGAAAAAGTGTATTTTTTGCCTAAAATTTGAGTCCTCATTTTCCACCCTAAAACATCCGTTTTTTTGCCGAAGCAAAGGGAATAATAGCCCAAATGTGGAATGTTATACCTTGTTGAGCTCGTAGCTTAATTCTCAATCGATTTGCGTTCAATTCTGGACATTTTAATTTTTGGTAATTTTTTGCAAGAAATCATGATGTAACCCCTTATAAAAAATGCGATAATTAGTGAAAAATCTAATTTTCCAAAAAGTGATGGGGATCGTTAGTTTAGGTTTGTTAGCTAGTCAAAACAGTCGGGCGCTAAGCTTTCGGCCTTGATTTGTCAAAATTACGACTGAAAAAGTGTATTTTTTGCCTAAAATTTGAGTCCTCATTTTCCACCCTAAAACATCCGTTTTTTTTCCGAAGCAAAGGAATAATAGCCCAAATATGGAATGTCATTCCTTGTTGAGCTCGTAGCTTAATTCTCAATCGATTTGCGTTCAATTCTGGACATTTTAATTTTTGGTAATTTTTTGCAAGAAATCATGATGTAACCCCTTATAAAAAATGCGATAATTAGTGAAAAATCTAATTTTCCAAAAAGTGATGGGGATCGTTAGTTTAGGTTTGTTAGCTAGTCAAAACAGTCGGGCGCTAAGCTTTCGGCCTTGATTTGTCAAAATTACGACTGAAAAAGTGTATTTTTTGCCTAAAATTTGAGTCCTCATTTTCCACCCTAAAACATCCGTTTTTTTTCCGAAGCAAAGGAATAATAGCCCAAATATGGAATGTCATTCCTTGTTGAGCTCGTAGCTTAATTCTCAATCGATTTGCGTTCAATTCTGGACATTTTAATTTTTGGTAATTTTTTGCAAGAAATCATGATGTAACCCCTTATAAAAAATGCGATAATTAGTGAAAAATCTAATTTTCCAAAAAGTGATGGGGATCGTTAGTTTAGGTTTGTTAGCTAGTCAAAACAGTCGGGCGCTAAGCTTTCGGCCTTGATTTGTCAAAATTACGACTGAAAAAGTGTATTTTTTGCCTAAAATTTGAGTCCTCATTTTCCACCCTAAAACATCCGTTTTTTTGCCGAAGCAAAGGAATAATAGCCCAAATATGGAATGTTATTACCTTGTTGAGCTCGTAGCTTAATTCTCAATCGATTTGCGTTCAATTCTGGACATTTTAATTTTTGGTAATTTTTTGCAAGAAATCATGATGTAACCCCTTATAAAAAATGCGATAATTAGTGAAAAATCTAATTTTCCAAAAAGTGATGGGGATCGTTAGTTTAGGTTTGTTAGCTAGTCAAAACAGTCGGGCGCTAAGCTTTCGGCCTTGATTTGTCAAAATTACGACTGAAAAAGTGTATTTTTTGCCTAAAATTTGAGTCCTCATTTTCCACCCTAAAACATCCGTTTTTTTTGCCGAAGCAAAGGAATAATAGCCCAAATATGGAATGTCATTCCTTGTTGAGCTCGTAGCTTAATTCTCAATCGATTTGCGTTCAATTCTGGACATTTTAATTTTTGGTAATTTTTTGCAAGAAATCATGATGTAACCCCTTATAAAAAATGCGATAATTAGTGAAAAATCTAATTTTCCAAAAAGTGATGGGGATCGTTAGTTTAGGTTTGTTAGCTAGTCAAAACAGTCGGGCGCTAAGCTTTCGGCCTTGATTTGTCAAAATTACGACTGAAAAAGTGTATTTTTTGCCTAAAATTTGAGTCCTCATTTTCCACCCTAAAACATCCGTTTTTTTTCCGAAGCAAAGGGAATAATAGCCCAAATATGGAATGTCATTCCTTGTTGAGCTCGTAGCTTAATTCTCAATCGATTTGCGTTCAATTCTGGACATTTTAATTTTTGGTAATTTTTTGCAAGAAATCATGATGTAACCCCTTATAAAAAATGCGATAATTAGTGAAAAATCTAATTTTCCAAAAAGTGATGGGGATCGTTAGTTTAGGTTTGTTAGCTAGTCAAAACAGTCGGGCGCTAAGCTTTCGGCCTTGATTTGTCAAAATTACGACTGAAAAAGTGTATTTTTTGCCTAAAATTTGAGTCCTCATTTTCCACCCTAAAACATCCGTTTTTTTGCCGAAGCAAAGGGAATAATAGCCCAAATGTGGAATGTTATACCTTGTTGAGCTCGTAGCTTAATTCTCAATCGATTTGCGTTCAATTCTGGACATTTTAATTTTTGGTAATTTTTTGCAAGAAATCATGATGTAACCCCTTATAAAAAATGCGATAATTAGTGAAAAATCTAATTTTCCAAAAAGTGATGGGGATCGTTAGTTTAGGTTTGTTAGCTAGTCAAAACAGTCGGGCGCTAAGCTTTCGGCCTTGATTTGTCAAAATTACGACTGAAAAAGTGTATTTTTTGCCTAAAATTTGAGTCCTCATTTTCCACCCTAAAACATCCGTTTTTTTTCCGAAGCAAAGGAAATAATAGCCCAAATATGGAATGTCATTCCTTGTTGAGCTCGTAGCTTAATTCTCAATCGATTTGCGTTCAATTCTGGACATTTTAATTTTTGGTAATTTTTTGCAAGAAATCATGATGTAACCCCTTATAAAAAATGCGATAATTAGTGAAAAATCTAATTTTCCAAAAAGTGATGGGGATCGTTAGTTTAGGTTTGTTAGCTAGTCAAAACAGTCGGGCGCTAAGCTTTCGGCCTTGATTTGTCAAAATTACGACTGAAAAAGTGTATTTTTTGCCTAAAATTTGAGTCCTCATTTTCCACCCTAAAACATCCGTTTTTTTCCGAAGCAAAGGAAATAATAGCCCAAATATGGAATGTCATTCCTTGTTGAGCTCGTAGCTTAATTCTCAATCGATTTGCGTTCAATTCTGGACATTTTAATTTTTGGTAATTTTTTGCAAGAAATCATGATGTAACCCCTTATAAAAAATGCGATAATTAGTGAAAAATCTAATTTTCCAAAAAGTGATGGGGATCGTTAGTTTAGGTTTGTTAGCTAGTCAAAACAGTCGGGCGCTAAGCTTTCGGCCTTGATTTGTCAAAATTACGACTGAAAAAGTGTATTTTTTGCCTAAAATTTGAGTCCTCATTTTCCACCCTAAAACATCCGTTTTTTTTCCGAAGCAAAGGGAATAATAGCCCAAATATGGAATGTTATACCTTGTTGAGCTTGTAGCTTAATTCTCAATCGATTTGCGTTCAATTCTGGACATTTTAATTTTTGGTAATTTTTTGCAAGAAATCATGATGTAACCCCTTATAAAAAATGCGATAATTAGTGAAAAATCTAATTTTCCAAAAAGTGATGGGGATCGTTAGTTTAGGTTTGTTAGCTAGTCAAAACAGTCGGGCGCTAAGCTTTCGGCCTTGATTTGTCAAAATTACGACTGAAAAAGTGTATTTTTTGCCTAAAATTTGAGTCCTCATTTTCCACCCTAAAACATCCGTTTTTTTTCCGAAGCAAAGGGAATAATAGCCCAAATATGGAATGTCATTCCTTGTTGAGCTCGTAGCTTAATTCTCAATCGATTTGCGTTCAATTCTGGACATTTTAATTTTTGGTAATTTTTTGCAAGAAATCATGATGTAACCCCTTATAAAAAATGCGATAATTAGTGAAAAATCTAATTTTCCAAAAAGTGATGGGGATCGTTAGTTTAGGTTTGTTAGCTAGTCAAAACAGTCGGGCGCTAAGCTTTCGGCCTTGATTTGTCAAAATTACGACTGAAAAAGTGTATTTTTTGCCTAAAATTTGAGTCCTCATTTTCCACCCTAAAACATCCGTTTTTTTTCCGAAGCAAAGGGAATAATAGCCCAAATATGGAATGTCATTCCTTGTTGAGCTCGTAGCTTAATTCTCAATCGATTTGCGTTCAATTCTGGACATTTTAATTTTTGGTAATTTTTTGCAAGAAATCATGATGTAACCCCTTATAAAAAATGCGATAATTAGTGAAAAATCTAATTTTCCAAAAAGTGATGGGGATCGTTAGTTTAGGTTTGTTAGCTAGTCAAAACAGTCGGGCGCTAAGCTTTCGGCCTTGATTTGTCAAAATTACGACTGAAAAAGTGTATTTTTTGCCTAAAATTTGAGTCCTCATTTTCCACCCTAAAACATCCGTTTTTTTTGCCGAAGCAAAGGGAATAATAGCCCAAATGTGGAATGTCATTCCTTGTTGAGCTCGTAGCTTAATTCTCAATCGATTTGCGTTCAATTCTGGACATTTTAATTTTTGGTAATTTTTTGCAAGAAATCATGATGTAACCCCTTATAAAAAATGCGATAATTAGTGAAAAATCTAATTTTCCAAAAAGTGATGGGGATCGTTAGTTTAGGTTTGTTAGCTAGTCAAAACAGTCGGGCGCTAAGCTTTCGGCCTTGATTTGTCAAAATTACGACTGAAAAAGTGTATTTTTTGCCTAAAATTTGAGTCCTCATTTTCCACCCTAAAACATCCGTTTTTTTTTCCGAAGCAAAGGGAATAATAGCCCAAATATGGAATGTCATTCCTTGTTGAGCTAGTAGCTTAATTCTCAATCGATTTGCGTTCAATTCTGGACATTTTAATTTTTGGTAATTTTTTGCAAGAAATCATGATGTAACCCCTTATAAAAAATGCGATAATTAGTGAAAAATCTAATTTTCCAAAAAGTGATGGGGATCGTTAGTTTAGGTTTGTTAGCTAGTCAAAACAGTCGGGCGCTAAGCTTTCGGCCTTGATTTGTCAAAATTACGACTGAAAAAGTGTATTTTTTGCCTAAAATTTGAGTCCTCATTTTCCACCCTAAAACATCCGTTTTTTTGCCGAAGCAAAGGGAATAATAGCCCAAATATGGAATGTCATTCCTTGTTGAGCTCGTAGCTTAATTCTCAATCGATTTGCGTTCAATTCTGGACATTTTAATTTTTGGTAATTTTTTGCAAGAAATCATGATGTAACCCCTTATAAAAAATGCGATAATTAGTGAAAAATCTAATTTTCCAAAAAGTGATGGGGATCGTTAGTTTAGGTTTGTTAGCTAGTCAAAACAGTCGGGCGCTAAGCTTTCGGCCTTGATTTGTCAAAATTACGACTGAAAAAGTGTATTTTTTGCCTAAAATTTGAGTCCTCATTTTCCACCCTAAAACATCCGTTTTTTTGCCGAAGCAAAGGGAATAATAGCCCAAATATGGAATGTCATTCCTTGTTGAGCTCGTAGCTTAATTCTCAATCGATTTGCGTTCAATTCTGGACATTTTAATTTTTGGTAATTTTTTGCAAGAAATCATGATGTAACCCCTTATAAAAAATGCGATAATTAGTGAAAAATCTAATTTTCCAAAAAGTGATGGGGATCGTTAGTTTAGGTTTGTTAGCTAGTCAAAACAGTCGGGCGCTAAGCTTTCGGCCTTGATTTGTCAAAATTACGACTGAAAAAGTGTATTTTTTGCCTAAAATTTGAGTCCTCATTTTCCACCCTAAAACATCCGTTTTTTTTCCGAAGCAAAGGAAATAATAGCCCAAATATGGAATGTCATTCCTTGTTGAGCTCGTAGCTTAATTCTCAATCGATTTGCGTTCAATTCTGGACATTTTAATTTTTGGTAATTTTTTGCAAGAAATCATGATGTAACCCCTTATAAAAAATGCGATAATTAGTGAAAAATCTAATTTTCCAAAAAGTGATGGGGATCGTTAGTTTAGGTTTGTTAGCTAGTCAAAACAGTCGGGCGCTAAGCTTTCGGCCTTGATTTGTCAAAATTACGACTGAAAAAGTGTATTTTTTGCCTAAAATTTGAGTCCTCATTTTCCACCCTAAAACATCCGTTTTTTTTCCGAAGCAAAGGAATAATAGCCCAAATATGGAATGTCATTCCTTGTTGAGCTCGTAGCTTAATTCTCAATCGATTTGCGTTCAATTCTGGACATTTTAATTTTTGGTAATTTTTTGCAAGAAATCATGATGTAACCCCTTATAAAAAATGCGATAATTAGTGAAAAATCTAATTTTCCAAAAAGTGATGGGGATCGTTAGTTTAGGTTTGTTAGCTAGTCAAAACAGTCGGGCGCTAAGCTTTCGGCCTTGATTTGTCAAAATTACGACTGAAAAAGTGTATTTTTTGCCTAAAATTTGAGTCCTCATTTTCCACCCTAAAACATCCGTTTTTTTCCGAAGCAAAGGAAATAATAGCCCAAATATGGAATGTCATTCCTTGTTGAGCTCGTAGCTTAATTCTCAATCGATTTGCGTTCAATTCTGGACATTTTAATTTTTGGTAATTTTTTGCAAGAAATCATGATGTAACCCCTTATAAAAAATGCGATAATTAGTGAAAAATCTAATTTTCCAAAAAGTGATGGGGATCGTTAGTTTAGGTTTGTTAGCTAGTCAAAACAGTCGGGCGCTAAGCTTTCGGCCTTGATTTGTCAAAATTACGACTGAAAAAGTGTATTTTTTGCCTAAAATTTGAGTCCTCATTTTCCACCCTAAAACATCCGTTTTTTTCCGAAGCAAAGGAAATAATAGCCCAAATGTGGAATGTTCATTCCTTGTTGAGCTCGTAGCTTAATTCTCAATCGATTTGCGTTCAATTCTGGACATTTTAATTTTTGGTAATTTTTTGCAAGAAATCATGATGTAACCCCTTATAAAAAATGCGATAATTAGTGAAAAATCTAATTTTCCAAAAAGTGATGGGGATCGTTAGTTTAGGTTTGTTAGCTAGTCAAAACAGTCGGGCGCTAAGCTTTCGGCCTTGATTTGTCAAAATTACGACTGAAAAAGTGTATTTTTTGCCTAAAATTTGAGTCCTCATTTTCCACCCTAAAACATCCGTTTTTTTTGCCGAAGCAAAGGGAATAATAGCCCAAATATGGAATGTCATTCCTTGTTGAGCTCGTAGCTTAATTCTCAATCGATTTGCGTTCAATTCTGGACATTTTAATTTTTGGTAATTTTTTGCAAGAAATCATGATGTAACCCCTTATAAAAAATGCGATAATTAGTGAAAAATCTAATTTTCCAAAAAGTGATGGGGATCGTTAGTTTAGGTTTGTTAGCTAGTCAAAACAGTCGGGCGCTAAGCTTTCGGCCTTGATTTGTCAAAATTACGACTGAAAAAGTGTATTTTTTGCCTAAAATTTGAGTCCTCATTTTCCACCCTAAAACATCCGTTTTTTTTCCGAAGCAAAGGAAATAATAGCCCAAATATGGAATGTTATACCTTGTTGAGCTCGTAGCTTAATTCTCAATCGATTTGCGTTCAATTCTGGACATTTTAATTTTTGGTAATTTTTTGCAAGAAATCATGATGTAACCCCTTATAAAAAATGCGATAATTAGTGAAAAATCTAATTTTCCAAAAAGTGATGGGGATCGTTAGTTTAGGTTTGTTAGCTAGTCAAAACAGTCGGGCGCTAAGCTTTCGGCCTTGATTTGTCAAAATTACGACTGAAAAAGTGTATTTTTTGCCTAAAATTTGAGTCCTCATTTTCCACCCTAAAACATCCGTTTTTTTGCCGAAGCAAAGGGAATAATAGCCCAAATATGGAATGTCATTCCTTGTTGAGCTCGTAGCTTAATTCTCAATCGATTTGCGTTCAATTCTGGACATTTTAATTTTTGGTAATTTTTTGCAAGAAATCATGATGTAACCCCTTATAAAAAATGCGATAATTAGTGAAAAATCTAATTTTCCAAAAAGTGATGGGGATCGTTAGTTTAGGTTTGTTAGCTAGTCAAAACAGTCGGGCGCTAAGCTTTCGGCCTTGATTTGTCAAAATTACGACTGAAAAAGTGTATTTTTTGCCTAAAATTTGAGTCCTCATTTTCCACCCTAAAACATCCGTTTTTTTGCCGAAGCAAAGGGAATAATAGCCCAAATATGGAATGTCATTCCTTGTTGAGCTCGTAGCTTAATTCTCAATCGATTTGCGTTCAATTCTGGACATTTTAATTTTTGGTAATTTTTTGCAAGAAATCATGATGTAACCCCTTATAAAAAATGCGATAATTAGTGAAAAATCTAATTTTCCAAAAAGTGATGGGGATCGTTAGTTTAGGTTTGTTAGCTAGTCAAAACAGTCGGGCGCTAAGCTTCGGCCTTGATTTGTCAAAATTACGACTGAAAAAGTGTATTTTTTGCCTAAAATTTGAGTCCTCATTTTCCACCCTAAAACATCCGTTTTTTTTTCCGAAGCAAAGGAAATAATAGCCCAAATATGGAATGTCATTCCTTGTTGAGCTCGTAGCTTAATTCTCAATCGATTTGCGTTCAATTCTGGACATTTTAATTTTTGGTAATTTTTTGCAAGAAATCATGATGTAACCCCTTATAAAAAATGCGATAATTAGTGAAAAATCTAATTTTCCAAAAAGTGATGGGGATCGTTAGTTTAGGTTTGTTAGCTAGTCAAAACAGTCGGGCGCTAAGCTGTCGGCCTTGATTTGTCAAAATTACGACTGAAAAAGTGTATTTTTTGCCTAAAATTTGAGTCCTCATTTTCCACCCTAAAACATCCGTTTTTTTTCCGAAGCAAAGGAAATAATAGCCCAAATATGGAATGTCATTCCTTGTTGAGCTCGTAGCTTAATTCTCAATCGATTTGCGTTCAATTCTGGACATTTTAATTTTTGGTAATTTTTTGCAAGAAATCATGATGTAACCCCTTATAAAAAATGCGATAATTAGTGAAAAATCTAATTTTCCAAAAAGTGATGGGGATCGTTAGTTTAGGTTTGTTAGCTAGTCAAAACAGTCGGGCGCTAAGCTGTCGGCCTTGATTTGTCAAAATTACGACTGAAAAAGTGTATCCACCCTAGAACATCCGTTTTTTTGCCGAAGCAAAGGAAATAATAGCCCAAATATGGAATGTCATTCCTTGTTGAGCTCGTAGCTTAATTCTCAATCGATTTGCGTTCAATTCTGGACATTTTAATTTTTGGTAATTTTTTGCAAGAAATCATGATGTAACCCCTTATAAAAAATGCGATAATTAGTGAAAAATCTAATTTTCCAAAAAGTGATGGGGATCGTTAGTTTAGGTTTGTTAGCTAGTCAAAACAGTCGGGCGCTAAGCTGTCGGCCTTGATTTGTCAAAATTACGACTGAAAAAGTGTATTTTTTGCCTAAAATTTGAGTCCTCATTTTCCACCCTAGAACATCCGTTTTTTTTGCCGAAGCAAAGGGAATAATAGCCCAAATATGGAATGTTATACCTTGTTGAGCTCGTAGCTTAATTCTCAATCGATTTGCGTTCAATTCTGGACATTTTAATTTTTGGTAATTTTTTGCAAGAAATCATGATGTAACCCCTTATAAAAAATGCGATAATTAGTGAAAAATCTAATTTTCCAAAAAGTGATGGGGATCGTTAGTTTAGGTTTGTTAGCTAGTCAAAACAGTCGGGCGCTAAGCTTTCGGCCTTGATTTGTCAAAATTACGACTGAAAAAGTGTATTTTTTGCCTAAAATTTGAGTCCTCATTTTCCACCCTAAAACATCCGTTTTTTTTCCGAAGCAAAGGAAATAATAGCCCAAATATGGAATGTCATTCCTTGTTGAGCTCGTAGCTTAATTCTCAATCGATTTGCGTTCAATTCTGGACATTTTAATTTTTGGTAATTTTTTGCAAGAAATCATGATGTAACCCCTTATAAAAAATGCGATAATTAGTGAAAAATCTAATTTTCCAAAAAGTGATGGGGATCGTTAGTTTAGGTTTGTTAGCTAGTCAAAACAGTCGGGCGCTAAGCTGTCGGCCTTGATTTGTCAAAATTACGACTGAAAAAGTGTATTTTTTGCCTAAAATTTGAGTCCTCATTTTCCACCCTAAAACATCCGTTTTTTTTTCCGAAGCAAAGGGAATAATAGCCCAAATATGGAATGTATCCTTGTTGAGCTCGTAGCTTAATTCTCAATCGATTTGCGTTCAATTCTGGACATTTTAATTTTTGGTAATTTTTTGCAAGAAATCATGATGTAACCCCTTATAAAAAATGCGATAATTAGTGAAAAATCTAATTTTCCAAAAAGTGATGGGGATCGTTAGTTTAGGTTTGTTAGCTAGTCAAAACAGTCGGGCGCTAAGCTTTCGGCCTTGATTTGTCAAAATTACGACTGAAAAAGTGTATTTTTTGCCTAAAATTTGAGTCCTCATTTTCCACCCTAAAACATCCGTTTTTTTTCCGAAGCAAAGGAAATAATAGCCCAAATGTAATGTCATTCCTTGTTGAGCTCGTAGCTTAATTCTCAATCGATTTGCGTTCAATTCTGGACATTTTAATTTTTGGTAATTTTTTGCAAGAAATCATGATGTAACCCCTTATAAAAAATGCGATAATTAGTGAAAAATCTAATTTTCCAAAAAGTGATGGGGATCGTTAGTTTAGGTTTGTTAGCTAGTCAAAACAGTCGGGCGCTAAGCTTTCGGCCTTGATTTGTCAAAATTACGACTGAAAAAGTGTATTTTTTGCCTAAAATTTGAGTCCTCATTTTCCACCCTAAAACATCCGTTTTTTTGCCGAAGCAAAGGGAATAATAGCCCAAATATGGAATGTTATACCTTGTTGAGCTCGTAGCTTAATTCTCAATCGATTTGCGTTCAATTCTGGACATTTTAATTTTTGGTAATTTTTTGCAAGAAATCATGATGTAACCCCTTATAAAAAATGCGATAATTAGTGAAAAATCTAATTTTCCAAAAAGTGATGGGGATCGTTAGTTTAGGTTTGTTAGCTAGTCAAAACAGTCGGGCGCTAAGCTTTCGGCCTTGATTTGTCAAAATTACGACTGAAAAAGTGTATTTTTTGCCTAAAATTTGAGTCCTCATTTTCCACCCTAAAACATCCGTTTTTTTTGCCGAAGCAAAGGGAATAATAGCCCAAATATGGAATGTCATTCCTTGTTGAGCTCGTAGCTTAATTCTCAATCGATTTGCGTTCAATTCTGGACATTTTAATTTTTGGTAATTTTTTGCAAGAAATCATGATGTAACCCCTTATAAAAAATGCGATAATTAGTGAAAAATCTAATTTTCCAAAAAGTGATGGGGATCGTTAGTTTAGGTTTGTTAGCTAGTCAAAACAGTCGGGCGCTAAGCTGTCGGCCTTGATTTGTCAAAATTACGACTGAAAAAGTGTATTTTTTGCCTAAAATTTGAGTCCTCATTTTCCACCCTAAAACATCCGTTTTTTTTCCGAAGCAAAGGGAATAATAGCCCAACTACGGAATGTTATACCTTGTTGAGCTCGTAGCTTAATTCTCAATCGATTTGCGTTCAATTCTGGACATTTTATTTTTGGTAATTTTTTGCAAGAAATCATGATGTAACCCCTTATAAAAAATGCGATAATTAGTGAAAAATCTAATTTTCCAAAAAGTGATGGGGATCGTTAGTTTAGGTTTGTTAGCTAGTCAAAACAGTCGGGCGCTAAGCTTTCGGCCTTGATCGTGCCTTAGTTTTTGTTAGCTAAAATTACGACTGAAAAAGTGTATTTTTTGCCTAAAATTTGAGTCCTCATTTTCCACCCTAAAACATCCGTTTTTTTCCGAAGCAAAGGAAATAATAGCCCAAATATGGAATGTCATTCCTTGTTGAGCTCGTAGCTTAATTCTCAATCGATTTGCGTTCAATTCTGGACATTTTAATTTTTGGTAATTTTTTGCAAGAAATCATGATGTAACCCCTTATAAAAAATGCGATAATTAGTGAAAAATCTAATTTTCCAAAAAGTGATGGGGATCGTTAGTTTAGGTTTGTTAGCTAGTCAAAACAGTCGGGCGCTAAGCTGTCGGCCTTGATTTGTCAAAATTACGACTGAAAAAGTGTATTTTTTGCCTAAAATTTGAGTCCTCATTTTCCACCCTAAAACATCCGTTTTTTTGCCGAAGCAAAGGGAATAATAGCCCAAATATGGAATGTCATTCCTTGTTGAGCTCGTAGCTTAATTCTCAATCGATTTGCGTTCAATTCTGGACATTTTAATTTTTGGTAATTTTTTGCAAGAAATCATGATGTAACCCCTTATAAAAAATGCGATAATTAGTGAAAAATCTAATTTTCCAAAAAGTGATGGGGATCGTTAGTTTAGGTTTGTTAGCTAGTCAAAACAGTCGGGCGCTAAGCTTTCGGCCTTGATTTGTCAAAATTACGACTGAAAAAGTGTATTTTTTGCCTAAAATTTGAGTCCTCATTTTCCACCCTAAAACATCCGTTTTTTTTGCCGAAGCAAAGGAATAATAGCCCAAATATGGAATGTTATACCTTGTTGAGCTCGTAGCTTAATTCTCAATCGATTTGCGTTCAATTCTGGACATTTTAATTTTTGGTAATTTTTTGCAAGAAATCATGATGTAACCCCTTATAAAAAATGCGATAATTAGTGAAAAATCTAATTTTCCAAAAAGTGATGGGGATCGTTAGTTTAGGTTTGTTAGCTAGTCAAAACAGTCGGGCGCTAAGCTTTCGGCCTTGATTTGTCAAAATTACGACTGAAAAAGTGTATTTTTTGCCTAAAATTTGAGTCCTCATTTTCCACCCTAAAACATCCGTTTTTTTTCCGAAGCAAAGGAATAATAGCCCAAATATGGAATGTCATACCTTGTTGAGCTCGTAGCTTAATTCTCAATCGATTTGCGTTCAATTCTGGACATTTTAATTTTTGGTAATTTTTTGCAAGAAATCATGATGTAACCCCTTATAAAAAATGCGATAATTAGTGAAAAATCTAATTTTCCAAAAAGTGATGGGGATCGTTAGTTTAGGTTTGTTAGCTAGTCAAAACAGTCGGGCGCTAAGCTTTCGGCCTTGATTTGTCAAAATTACGACTGAAAAAGTGTATTTTTTGCCTAAAATTTGAGTCCTCATTTTCCACCCTAAAACATCCGTTTTTTTTCCGAAGCAAAGGAAATAATAGCCCAAATATGGAATGTCATTCCTTGTTGAGCTCGTAGCTTAATTCTCAATCGATTTGCGTTCAATTCTGGACATTTTAATTTTTGGTAATTTTTTGCAAGAAATCATGATGTAACCCCTTATAAAAAATGCGATAATTAGTGAAAAATCTAATTTTCCAAAAAGTGATGGGGATCGTTAGTTTAGGTTTGTTAGCTAGTCAAAACAGTCGGGCGCTAAGCTGTCGGCCTTGATTTGTCAAAATTACGACTGAAAAAGTGTATTTTTTGCCTAAAATTTGAGTCCTCATTTTCCACCCTAAAACATCCGTTTTTTTTGCCGAAGCAAAGGGAATAATAGCCCAAATATGGAATGTCATACCTTGTTGAGCTCGTAGCTTAATTCTCAATCGATTTGCGTTCAATTCTGGACATTTTAATTTTTGGTAATTTTTTGCAAGAAATCATGATGTAACCCCTTATAAAAAATGCGATAATTAGTGAAAAATCTAATTTTCCAAAAAGTGATGGGGATCGTTAGTTTAGGTTTGTTAGCTAGTCAAAACAGTCGGGCGCTAAGCTTTCGGCCTTGATTTGTCAAAATTACGACTGAAAAAGTGTATTTTTTGCCTAAAATTTGAGTCCTCATTTTCCACCCTAAAACATCCGTTTTTTTTCCGAAGCAAAGGAAATAATAGCCCAAATATGGAATGTCATTCCTTGTTGAGCTCGTAGCTTAATTCTCAATCGATTTGCGTTCAATTCTGGACATTTTAATTTTTGGTAATTTTTTGCAAGAAATCATGATGTAACCCCTTATAAAAAATGCGATAATTAGTGAAAAATCTAATTTTCCAAAAAGTGATGGGGATCGTTAGTTTAGGTTTGTTAGCTAGTCAAAACAGTCGGGCGCTAAGCTTTCGGCCTTGATTTGTCAAAATTACGACTGAAAAAGTGTATTTTTTGCCTAAAATTTGAGTCCTCATTTTCCACCCTAAAACATCCGTTTTTTTTCCGAAGCAAAGGAAATAATAGCCCAAATATGGAATGTTATACCTTGTTGAGCTCGTAGCTTAATTCTCAATCGATTTGCGTTCAATTCTGGACATTTTAATTTTTGGTAATTTTTTGCAAGAAATCATGATGTAACCCCTTATAAAAAATGAAAAATCTAATTTTCCAAAAAGTGATGGGGATCGTTAGTTTAGGTTTGTTAGCTAGTCAAAACAGTCGGGCGCTAAGCTTTCGGCCTTGATTTGTCAAAATTACGACTGAAAAAGTGTATTTTTTGCCTAAAATTTGAGTCCTCATTTTCCACCCTAGAACATCCGTTTTTTTGCCGAAGCAAAGGGAATAATAGCCCAAATATGGAATGTCATTCCTTGTTGAGCTCGTAGCTTAATTCTCAATCGATTTGCGTTCAATTCTGGACATTTTAATTTTTGGTAATTTTTTGCAAGAAATCATGATGTAACCCCTTATAAAAAATGCGATAATTAGTGAAAAATCTAATTTTCCAAAAAGTGATGGGGATCGTTAGTTTAGGTTTGTTAGCTAGTCAAAACAGTCGGGCGCTAAGCTTTCGGCCTTGATTTGTCAAAATTACGACTGAAAAAGTGTATTTTTTGCCTAAAATTTGAGTCCTCATTTTCCACCCTAAAACATCCGTTTTTTTGCCGAAGCAAAGGGAATAATAGCCCAAATATGGAATGTCATTCCTTGTTGAGCTCGTAGCTTAATTCTCAATCGATTTGCGTTCAATTCTGGACATTTTAATTTTTGGTAATTTTTTGCAAGAAATCATGATGTAACCCCTTATAAAAAATGCGATAATTAGTGAAAAATCTAATTTTCCAAAAAGTGATGGGGATCGTTAGTTTAGGTTTGTTAGCTAGTCAAAACAGTCGGGCGCTAAGCTTTCGGCCTTGATTTGTCAAAATTACGACTGAAAAAGTGTATTTTTTGCCTAAAATTTGAGTCCTCATTTTCCACCCTAAAACATCCGTTTTTTTTGCCGAAGCAAAGGGAATAATAGCCCAAATATGGAATGTTATACCTTGTTGAGCTCGTAGCTTAATTCTCAATCGATTTGCGTTCAATTCTGGACATTTTAATTTTTGGTAATTTTTTGCAAGAAATCATGATGTAACCCCTTATAAAAAATGCGATAATTAGTGAAAAATCTAATTTTCCAAAAAGTGATGGGGATCGTTAGTTTAGGTTTGTTAGCTAGTCAAAACAGTCGGGCGCTAAGCTTTCGGCCTTGATTTGTCAAAATTACGACTGAAAAAGTGTATTTTTTGCCTAAAATTTGAGTCCTCATTTTCCACCCTAAAACATCCGTTTTTTTGCCGAAGCAAAGGGAATAATAGCCCAAATATGGAATGTCATTCCTTGTTGAGCTCGTAGCTTAATTCTCAATCGATTTGCGTTCAATTCTGGACATTTTAATTTTTGGTAATTTTTTGCAAGAAATCATGATGTAACCCCTTATAAAAAATGCGATAATTAGTGAAAAATCTAATTTTCCAAAAAGTGATGGGGATCGTTAGTTTAGGTTTGTTAGCTAGTCAAAACAGTCGGGCGCTAAGCTGTCGGCCTTGATTTGTCAAAATTACGACTGAAAAAGTGTATTTTTTGCCTAAAATTTGAGTCCTCATTTTCCACCCTAAAACATCCGTTTTTTTGCCGAAGCAAAGGGAATAATAGCCCAAATATGGAATGTATACCTTGTTGAGCTCGTAGCTTAATTCTCAATCGATTTGCGTTCAATTCTGGACATTTTAATTTTTGGTAATTTTTTGCAAGAAATCATGATGTAACCCCTTATAAAAAATGCGATAATTAGTGAAAAATCTAATTTTCCAAAAAGTGATGGGGATCGTTAGTTTAGGTTTGTTAGCTAGTCAAAACAGTCGGGCGCTAAGCTTTCGGCCTTGATTTGTCAAAATTACGACTGAAAAAGTGTATTTTTTGCCTAAAATTTGAGTCCTCATTTTCCACCCTAAAACATCCGTTTTTTTTCCGAAGCAAAGGAATAATAGCCCAAATATGGAATGTATTCCTTGTTGAGCTCGTAGCTTAATTCTCAATCGATTTGCGTTCAATTCTGGACATTTTAATTTTTGGTAATTTTTTGCAAGAAATCATGATGTAACCCCTTATAAAAAATGCGATAATTAGTGAAAAATCTAATTTTCCAAAAAGTGATGGGGATCGTTAGTTTAGGTTTGTTAGCTAGTCAAAACAGTCGGGCGCTAAGCTTTCGGCCTTGATTTGTCAAAATTACGACTGAAAAAGTGTATTTTTTGCCTAAAATTTGAGTCCTCATTTTCCACCCTAAAACATCCGTTTTTTTTCCGAAGCAAAGGGAATAATAGCCCAAATATGGAATGTCATTCCTTGTTGAGCTCGTAGCTTAATTCTCAATCGATTTGCGTTCAATTCTGGACATTTTAATTTTTGGTAATTTTTTGCAAGAAATCATGATGTAACCCCTTATAAAAAATGCGATAATTAGTGAAAAATCTAATTTTCCAAAAAGTGATGGGGATCGTTAGTTTAGGTTTGTTAGCTAGTCAAAACAGTCGGGCGCTAAGCTTTCGGCCTTGATTTGTCAAAATTACGACTGAAAAAGTGTATTTTTTGCCTAAAATTTGAGTCCTCATTTTCCACCCTAAAACATCCGTTTTTTTTGCCGAAGCAAAGGGAATAATAGCCCAATATGGAATGTCATTCCTTGTTGAGCTCGTAGCTTAATTCTCAATCGATTTGCGTTCAATTCTGGACATTTTAATTTTTGGTAATTTTTTGCAAGAAATCATGATGTAACCCCTTATAAAAAATGCGATAATTAGTGAAAAATCTAATTTTCCAAAAAGTGATGGGGATCGTTAGTTTAGGTTTGTTAGCTAGTCAAAACAGTCGGGCGCTAAGCTTTCGGCCTTGATTTGTCAAAATTACGACTGAAAAAGTGTATTTTTTGCCTAAAATTTGAGTCCTCATTTTCCACCCTAAAACATCCGTTTTTTTGCCGAAGCAAAGGAATAATAGCCCAAATATGGAATGTCATTCCTTGTTGAGCTCGTAGCTTAATTCTCAATCGATTTGCGTTCAATTCTGGACATTTTAATTTTTGGTAATTTTTTGCAAGAAATCATGATGTAACCCCTTATAAAAAATGCGATAATTAGTGAAAAATCTAATTTTCCAAAAAGTGATGGGGATCGTTAGTTTAGGTTTGTTAGCTAGTCAAAACAGTCGGGCGCTAAGCTTTCGGCCTTGATTTGTCAAAATTACGACTGAAAAAGTGTATTTTTTGCCTAAAATTTGAGTCCTCATTTTCCACCCTAAAACATCCGTTTTTTTCCGAAGCAAAGGAATAATAGCCCTAATATGGAATGTCATTCCTTGTTGAGCTCGTAGCTTAATTCTCAATCGATTTGCGTTCAATTCTGGACATTTTAATTTTTGGTAATTTTTTGCAAGAAATCATGATGTAACCCCTTATAAAAAATGCGATAATTAGTGAAAAATCTAATTTTCCAAAAAGTGATGGGGATCGTTAGTTTAGGTTTGTTAGCTAGTCAAAACAGTCGGGCGCTAAGCTTTCGGCCTTGATTTGTCAAAATTACGACTGAAAAAGTGTATTTTTTGCCTAAAATTTGAGTCCTCATTTTCCACCCTAAAACATCCGTTTTTTTGCCGAAGCAAAGGGAATAATAGCCCAAATATGGAATGTCATTCCTTGTTGAGCTCGTAGCTTAATTCTCAATCGATTTGCGTTCAATTCTGGACATTTTAATTTTTGGTAATTTTTTGCAAGAAATCATGATGTAACCCCTTATAAAAAATGCGATAATTAGTGAAAAATCTAATTTTCCAAAAAGTGATGGGGATCGTTAGTTTAGGTTTGTTAGCTAGTCAAAACAGTCGGGCGCTAAGCTTTCGGCCTTGATTTGTCAAAATTACGACTGAAAAAGTGTATTTTTTGCCTAAAATTTGAGTCCTCATTTTCCACCCTAAAACATCCGTTTTTTTTGCCGAAGCAAAGGGAATAATAGCCCAAATATGGAATGTCATTCCTTGTTGAGCTCGTAGCTTAATTCTCAATCGATTTGCGTTCAATTCTGGACATTTTAATTTTTGGTAATTTTTTGCAAGAAATCATGATGTAACCCCTTATAAAAAATGCGATAATTAGTGAAAAATCTAATTTTCCAAAAAGTGATGGGGATCGTTAGTTTAGGTTTGTTAGCTAGTCAAAACAGTCGGGCGCTAAGCTTTCGGCCTTGATTTGTCAAAATTACGACTGAAAAAGTGTATTTTTTGCCTAAAATTTGAGTCCTCATTTTCCACCCTAAAACATCCGTTTTTTTTCCGAAGCAAAGGGAATAATAGCCCAAATATGGAATGTCATTCCTTGTTGAGCTCGTAGCTTAATTCTCAATCGATTTGCGTTCAATTCTGGACATTTTAATTTTTGGTAATTTTTTGCAAGAAATCATGATGTAACCCCTTATAAAAAATGCGATAATTAGTGAAAAATCTAATTTTCCAAAAAGTGATGGGGATCGTTAGTTTAGGTTTGTTAGCTAGTCAAAACAGTCGGGCGCTAAGCTTCGGCCTTGATTTGTCAAAATTACGACTGAAAAAGTGTATTTTTTGCCTAAAATTTGAGTCCTCATTTTCCACCCTAAAACATCCGTTTTTTTTCCGAAGCAAAGGAATAATAGCCCAAATATGGAATGTATTCCTTGTTGAGCTCGTAGCTTAATTCTCAATCGATTTGCGTTCAATTCTGGACATTTTAATTTTTGGTAATTTTTTGCAAGAAATCATGATGTAACCCCTTATAAAAAATGCGATAATTAGTGAAAAATCTAATTTTCCAAAAAGTGATGGGGATCGTTAGTTTAGGTTTGTTAGCTAGTCAAAACAGTCGGGCGCTAAGCTTTCGGCCTTGATTTGTCAAAATTACGACTGAAAAAGTGTATTTTTTGCCTAAAATTTGAGTCCTCATTTTCCACCCTAAAACATCCGTTTTTTTGCCGAAGCAAAGGGAAATAATAGCCCAAATATGGAATGTTATACCTTGTTGAGCTCGTAGCTTAATTCTCAATCGATTTGCGTTCAATTCTGGACATTTTAATTTTTGGTAATTTTTTGCAAGAAATCATGATGTAACCCCTTATAAAAAATGCGATAATTAGTGAAAAATCTAATTTTCCAAAAAGTGATGGGGATCGTTAGTTTAGGTTTGTTAGCTAGTCAAAACAGTCGGGCGCTAAGCTTTCGGCCTTGATTTGTCAAAATTACGACTGAAAAAGTGTATTTTTTGCCTAAAATTTGAGTCCTCATTTTCCACCCTAAAACATCCGTTTTTTTCCGAAGCAAAGGGAATAATAGCCCAAATATGGAATGTCATTCCTTGTTGAGCTCGTAGCTTAATTCTCAATCGATTTGCGTTCAATTCTGGACATTTTAATTTTTGGTAATTTTTTGCAAGAAATCATGATGTAACCCCTTATAAAAAATGCGATAATTAGTGAAAAATCTAATTTTCCAAAAAGTGATGGGGATCGTTAGTTTAGGTTTGTTAGCTAGTCAAAACAGTCGGGCGCTAAGCTGTCGGCCTTGATTTGTCAAAATTACGACTGAAAAAGTGTATTTTTTGCCTAAAATTTGAGTCCTCATTTTCCACCCTAAAACATCCGTTTTTTTTGCCGAAGCAAAGGAATAATAGCCCAAATATGGAATGTTATACCTTGTTGAGCTCGTAGCTTAATTCTCAATCGATTTGCGTTCAATTCTGGACATTTTAATTTTTGGTAATTTTTTGCAAGAAATCATGATGTAACCCCTTATAAAAAATGCGATAATTAGTGAAAAATCTAATTTTCCAAAAAGTGATGGGGATCGTTAGTTTAGGTTTGTTAGCTAGTCAAAACAGTCGGGCGCTAAGCTTTCGGCCTTGATTTGTCAAAATTACGACTGAAAAAGTGTATTTTTTGCCTAAAATTTGAGTCCTCATTTTCCACCCTAAAACATCCGTTTTTTTGCCGAAGCAAAGGGAATAATAACCCAAATGTGGAATGTTATACCTTGTTGAGCTCGTAGCTTAATTCTCAATCGATTTGCGTTCAATTCTGGACATTTTAATTTTTGGTAATTTTTTGCAAGAAATCATGATGTAACCCCTTATAAAAAATGCGATAATTAGTGAAAAATCTAATTTTCCAAAAAGTGATGGGGATCGTTAGTTTAGGTTTGTTAGCTAGTCAAAACAGTCGGGCGCTAAGCTGTCGGCCTTGATTTGTCAAAATTACGACTGAAAAAGTGTATTTTTTGCCTAAAATTTGAGTCCTCATTTTCCACCCTAAAACATCCGTTTTTTTGCCGAAGCAAAGGGAATAATAGCCCAAATGTGGAATGTTAACCTTGTTGAGCTCGTAGCTTAATTCTCAATCGATTTGCGTTCAATTCTGGACATTTTAATTTTTGGTAATTTTTTGCAAGAAATCATGATGTAACCCCTTATAAAAAATGCGATAATTAGTGAAAAATCTAATTTTCCAAAAAGTGATGGGGATCGTTAGTTTAGGTTTGTTAGCTAGTCAAAACAGTCGGCGCTAAGCTTTCGGCCTTGATTTGTCAAAATTACGACTGAAAAAGTGTATTTTTTGCCTAAAATTTGAGTCCTCATTTTCCACCCTAAAACATCCGGTTTTTTGCCGAAGCAAAGGGAATAATAGCCCAAATATGGAATGTTATTCCTTGTTGAGCTCGTAGCTTAATTCTCAATCGATTTGCGTTCAATTCTGGACATTTTAATTTTTGGTAATTTTTTGCAAGAAATCATGATGTAACCCCTTATAAAAAATGCGATAATTAGTGAAAAATCTAATTTTCCAAAAAGTGATGGGGATCGTTAGTTTAGGTTTGTTAGCTAGTCAAAACAGTCGGGCGCTAAGCTTGTCGGCCTTGATTTGTCAAAATTACGACTGAAACAGTGTATTTTTTGCCTAAAATTTGAGTCCTCATTTTCCACCCTAAAACATCCGTTTTTTTTTGCCGAAGCAAAGGGAATAATAGCCCAAATATGGAATGTTATACCTTGTTGAGCTCGTAGCTTAATTCTCAATCGATTTGCGTTCAATTCTGGACATTTTAATTTTTGGTAATTTTTTGCAAGAAATCATGATGTAACCCCTTATAAAAAATGCGATAATTAGTGAAAAATCTAATTTTCCAAAAAGTGATGGGGATCGTTAGTTTAGGTTTGTTAGCTAGTCAAAACAGTCGGGCGCTAAGCTTTCGGCCTTGATTTGTCAAAATTACGACTGAAAAAGTGTATTTTTTGCCTAAAATTTGAGTCCTCATTTTCCACCCTAAAACATCCGTTTTTTTCCGAAGCAAAGGAAATAATAGCCCAAATATGGAATGTCATTCCTTGTTGAGCTCGTAGCTTAATTCTCAATCGATTTGCGTTCAATTCTGGACATTTTAATTTTTGGTAATTTTTGCAAGAAATCATGATGTAACCCCTTATAAAAAATGCGATAATTAGTGAAAAATCTAATTTTCCAAAAAGTGATGGGGATCGTTAGTTTAGGTTTGTTAGCTAGTCAAAACAGTCGGGCGCTAAGCTTTCGGCCTTGATTTGTCAAAATTACGACTGAAAAAGTGTATTTTTTGCCTAAAATTTGAGTCCTCATTTTCCACCCTAAAACATCCGTTTTTTTGCCGAAGCAAAGGGAATAATAGCCCAAATATGGAATGTCATTCCTTGTTGAGCTCGTAGCTTAATTCTCAATCGATTTGCGTTCAATTCTGGACATTTTAATTTTTGGTAATTTTTTGCAAGAAATCATGATGTAACCCCTTATAAAAAATGCGATAATTAGTGAAAAATCTAATTTTCAAAAAGTGATGGGGATCGTTAGTTTAGGTTTGTTAGCTAGTCAAAACAGTCGGGCGCTAAGCTTTCGGCCTTGATTTGTCAAAATTACGACTGAAAAAGTGTATTTTTTGCCTAAAATTTGAGTCCTCATTTTCCACCCTAAAACATCCGTTTTTTTGCCGAAGCAAAGGGAATAATAGCCCAAATATGGAATGTCATACCTTGTTGAGCTCGTAGCTTAATTCTCAATCGATTTGCGTTCAATTCTGGACATTTTAATTTTTGGTAATTTTTTGCAAGAAATCATGATGTAACCCCTTATAAAAAATGCGATAATTAGTGAAAAATCTAATTTTCCAAAAAGTGATGGGGATCGTTAGTTTAGGTTTGTTAGCTAGTCAAAACAGTCGGGCGCTAAGCTTTCGGCCTTGATTTGTCAAAATTACGACTGAAAAAGTGTATTTTTTGCCTAAAATTTGAGTCCTCATTTTCCACCCTAAAACATCCGTTTTTTTTCCGAAGCAAAGAAAATAATAGCCCAAATATGGAATGTCATTCCTTGTTGAGCTAGTAGCTTAATTCTCAATCGATTTGCGTTCAATTCTGGACATTTTAATTTTTGGTAATTTTTTGCAAGAAATCCTGATGTAACCCCTTATAAAAAATGCGATAATTAGTGAAAAATCTAATTTTCCAAAAAGTGATGGGGATCGTTAGTTTAGGTTTGTTAGCTAGTCAAAACAGTCGGGCGCTAAGCTGTCGGCCTTGATTTGTCAAAATTACGACTGAAAAAGTGTATTTTTTGCCTAAAATTTGAGTCCTCATTTTCCACCCTAAAACATCCGTTTTTTTGCCGAAGCAAAGGGAATAATAGCCCAAATATGGAATGTTATACCTTGTTGAGCTCGTAGCTTAATTCTCAATCGATTTGCGTTCAATTCTGGACATTTTAATTTTTGGTAATTTTTTGCAAGAAATCATGATGTAACCCCTTATAAAAAATGCGATAATTAGTGAAAAATCTAATTTTCCAAAAAGTGATGGGGATCGTTAGTTTAGGTTTGTTAGCTAGTCAAAACAGTCGGGCGCTAAGCTTTCGGCCTTGATTTGTCAAAATTACGACTGAAAAAGTGTATTTTTTGCCTAAAATTTGAGTCCTCATTTTCCACCCTAAAACATCCGTTTTTTTTTCCGAAGCAAAGGAAATAATAGCCCAATATGGAATGTCATTCCTTGTTGAGCTAGTAGCTTAATTCTCAATCGATTTGCGTTCAATTCTGGACATTTTAATTTTTGGTAATTTTTTTGCAAGAATTCTGATGTAACCCCTTATAAAAAATGCGATAATTAGTGAAAAATCTAATTTTCCAAAAAGTGATGGGGATCGTTAGTTTAGGTTTGTTAGCTAGTCAAAACAGTCGGGCGCTAAGCTTTCGGCCTTGATTTGTCAAAATTACGACTGAAAAAGTGTATTTTTTGCCTAAAATTTGAGTCCTCATTTTCCACCCTAAAACATCCGTTTTTTTGCTGAAGCAAAGGAATAATAGCCCAAATATGGAATGTCATTCCTTGTTGAGCTCGTAGCTTAATTCTCAATCGATTTGCGTTCAATTCTGGACATTTTAATTTTTGGTAATTTTTTGCAAGAAATCATGATGTAACCCCTTATAAAAAATGCGATAATTAGTGAAAAATCTAATTTTCCAAAAAGTGATGGGGATCGTTAGTTTAGGTTTGTTAGCTAGTCAAAACAGTCGGGCGCTAAGCTTTCGGCCTTGATTTGTCAAAATTACGACTGAAAAAGTGTATTTTTTGCCTAAAATTTGAGTCCTCATTTTCCACCCTAGAACATCCGTTTTTTTTGCCGAAGCAAAGGGAATAATAGCCCAAATATGGAATGTCATTCCTTGTTGAGCTCAATCGATTTGCGTTCAATTCTGGACATTTTAATTTTTGGTAATTTTTTGCAAGAAATCATGATGTAACCCCTTATAAAAAATGCGATAATTAGTGAAAAATCTAATTTTCCAAAAAGTGATGGGGATCGTTAGTTTAGGTTTGTTAGCTAGTCAAAACAGTCGGGCGCTAAGCTTTCGGCCTTGATTTGTCAAAATTACGACTGAAAAAGTGTATTTTTTGCCTAAAATTTGAGTCCTCATTTTCCACCCTAAAACATCCGTTTTTTTTGCCGAAGCAAAGGGAATAATAGCCCAAATATGGAATGTCATTCCTTGTTGAGCTCGTAGCTTAATTCTCAATCGATTTGCGTTCAATTCTGGACATTTTAATTTTTGGTAATTTTTTGCAAGAAATCATGATGTAACCCCTTATAAAAAATGCGATAATTAGTGAAAAATCTAATTTTCCAAAAAGTGATGGGGATCGTTAGTTTAGGTTTGTTAGCTAGTCAAAACAGTCGGGCGCTAAGCTGTCGGCCTTGATTTGTCAAAATTACGACTGAAAAAGTGTATTTTTTGCCTAAAATTTGAGTCCTCATTTTCCACCCTAAAACATCCGTTTTTTTGCCGAAGCAAAGGAATAATAGCCCAAATGTGGAATGTTATACCTTGTTGAGCTCGTAGCTTAATTCTCAATCGATTTGCGTTCAATTCTGGACATTTTAATTTTTGGTAATTTTTTGCAAGAAATCATGATGTAACCCCTTATAAAAAATGCGATAATTAGTGAAAAATCTAATTTTCCAAAAAGTGATGGGGATCGTTAGTTTAGGTTTGTTAGCTAGTCAAAACAGTCGGGCGCTAAGCTTCGGCCTTGATTTGTCAAAATTACGACTGAAAAAGTGTATTTTTTGCCTAAAATTTGAGTCCTCATTTTCCACCCTAAAACATCCGTTTTTTTTCCGAAGCAAAGGAATAATAGCCCAAATATGGAATGTCATTCCTTGTTGAGCTCGTAGCTTAATTCTCAATCGATTTGCGTTCAATTCTGGACATTTTAATTTTTGGTAATTTTTTGCAAGAAATCCTGATGTAACCCCTTATAAAAAATGCGATAATTAGTGAAAAATCTAATTTTCCAAAAAGTGATGGGGATCGTTAGTTTAGGTTTGTTAGCTAGTCTAAACAGTCGGGCGCTAAGCTGTCGGCCTTGATTTGTCAAAATTACGACTGAAAAAGTGTATTTTTTGCCTAAAATTTGAGTCCTCATTTTCCACCCTAAAACATCCGTTTTTTTGCCGAAGCAAAGGGAATAATAGCCAAAATGTGGAATGTTATACCTTGTTGAGCTCGTAGCTTAATTCTCAATCGATTTGCGTTCAATTCTGGACATTTTAATTTTTGGTAATTTTTTGCAAGAAATCATGATGTAACCCCTTATAAAAATGCGATAATTAGTGAAAAATCTAATTTTCCAAAAAGTGATGGGGATCGTTAGTTTAGGTTTGTTAGCTAGTCAAAACAGTCGGGCGCTAAGCTTTCGGCCTTGATTTGTCAAAATTACGACTGAAAAAGTGTATTTTTTGCCTAAAATTTGAGTCCTCATTTTCCACCCTAAAACATCCGTTTTTTTTGCCGAAGCAAAGGGAATAATAGCCCAAATATGGAATGTCATTCCTTGTTGAGCTCGTAGCTTAATTCTCAATCGATTTGCGTTCAATTCTGGACATTTTAATTTTTGGTAATTTTTTGCAAGAAATCATGATGTAACCCCTTATAAAAAATGCGATAATTAGTGAAAAATCTAATTTTCCAAAAAGTGATGGGGATCGTTAGTTTAGGTTTGTTAGCTAGTCAAAACAGTCGGGCGCTAAGCTGTCGGCCTTGATTTGTCAAAATTACGACTGAAAAAGTGTATTTTTTGCCTAAAATTTGAGTCCTCATTTTCCACCCTAAAACATCCGTTTTTTTCCGAAGCAAAGGAAATAATAGCCCAAATATGGAATGTCATTCCTTGTTGAGCTCGTAGCTTAATTCTCAATCGATTTGCGTTCAATTCTGGACATTTTAATTTTTGGTAATTTTTTGCAAGAAATCATGATGTAACCCCTTATAAAAAATGCGATAATTAGTGAAAAATCTAATTTTCCAAAAAGTGATGGGGATCGTTAGTTTAGGTTTGTTAGCTAGTCTAAACAGTCGGGCGCTAAGCTGTCGGCCTTGATTTGTCAAAATTACGACTGAAAAAGTGTATTTTTTGCCTAAAATTTGAGTCCTCATTTTCCACCCTAAAACATCCGTTTTTTTGCCGAAGCAAAGGAAATAATAGCCCAAATGTGGAATGTTATACCTTGTTGAGCTCGTAGCTTAATTCTCAATCGATTTGCGTTCAATTCTGGACATTTTAATTTTTGGTAATTTTTTGCAAGAAATCATGATGTAACCCCTTATAAAAAATGCGATAATTAGTGAAAAATCTAATTTTCCAAAAAGTGATGGGGATCGTTAGTTTAGGTTTGTTAGCTAGTCAAAACAGTCGGGCGCTAAGCTGTCGGCCTTGATTTGTCAAAATTACGACTGAAAAAGTGTATTTTTTGCCTAAAATTTGAGTCCTCATTTTCCACCCTAAAACATCCGTTTTTTTGCCGAAGCAAAGGGAATAATAGCCCAAATATGGAATGTCATTCCTTGTTGAGCTCGTAGCTTAATTCTCAATCGATTTGCGTTCAATTCTGGACATTTTAATTTTTGGTAATTTTTTGCAAGAAATCATGATGTAACCCCTTATAAAAAATGCGATAATTAGTGAAAAATCTAATTTTCCAAAAGTGATGGGGATCGTTAGTTTAGGTTTGTTAGCTAGTCAAAACAGTCGGGCGCTAAGCTTTCGGCCTTGATTTGTCAAAATTACGACTGAAAAAGTGTATTTTTTGCCTAAAATTTGAGTCCTCATTTTCCACCCTAAAACATCCGTTTTTTTGCCGAAGCAAAGGGAATAATAGCCCAAATATGGAATGTCATTCCTTGTTGAGCTCGTAGCTTAATTCTCAATCGATTTGCGTTCAATTCTGGACATTTTAATTTTGGTAATTTTTTGCAAGAAATCATGATGTAACCCCTTATAAAAAATGCGATAATTAGTGAAAAATCTAATTTTCCAAAAAGTGATGGGGATCGTTAGTTTAGGTTTGTTAGCTAGTCTAAACAGTCGGGCGCTAAGCTGTCGGCCTTGATTTGTCAAAATTACGACTGAAAAAGTGTATTTTTTGCCTAAAATTTGAGTCCTCATTTTCCACCCTAAAACATCCGTTTTTTTGCCGAAGCAAAGGGAAGAATAGCCCAAATGTGGAATGTTATACCTTGTTGAGCTCGTAGCTTAATTCTCAATCGATTTGCGTTCAATTCTGGACATTTTAATTTTTGGTAATTTTTTGCAAGAAATCATGATGTAACCCCTTATAAAAAATGCGATAATTAGTGAAAAATCTAATTTTCCAAAAAGTGATGGGGATCGTTAGTTTAGGTTTGTTAGCTAGTCAAAACAGTCGGGCGCTAAGCTTTCGGCCTTGATTTGTCAAAATTACGACTGAAAAAGTGTATTTTTTGCCTAAAATTTGAGTCCTCATTTCCCACCCTAGAACATCCGTTTTTTTGCCGAAGCAAAGGAATAATAGCCCAAATATGGAATGTCATTCCTTGTTGAGCTCGTAGCTTAATTCTCAATCGATTTGCGTTCAATTCTGGACATTTTAATTTTTGGTAATTTTTGCAAGAAATCATGATGTAACCCCTTATAAAAAATGCGATAATTAGTGAAAAATCTAATTTTCCAAAAAGTGATGGGGATCGTTAGTTTAGGTTTGTTAGCTAGTCAAAACAGTCGGGCGCTAAGCTTTCGGCCTTGATTTGTCAAATTACGACTGAAAAAGTGTATTTTTTGCCTAAAATTTGAGTCCTCATTTTCCACCCTAAAACATCCGTTTTTTTTCCGAAGCAAAGGAAATAATAGACCAAATGTGGAATGTTATCCTTGTTGAGCTCGTAGCTTAATTCTCAATCGATTTGCGTTCAATTCTGGACATTTTAATTTTTGGAATTTTTTGCAAGAAATCATGATGTAACCCCTTATAAAAAAATGCGATAATTAGT
>NW_027221693.1:0-12500 GCF_030179915.1 Drosophila takahashii
ATACATATATTCAATTATAGCGATATGGAAATACCATATTATATGTATAAAGAAAAAAAATGTATAATAAAATATACATTGACATACAAATATGGCTAGTTGTATGGATATGCCGTATCATTATATGGATACGGCATATAGATTATATGGATATGACCAAAAAATAATTCATAAAGAAATTATATGAATATGGCAGAAATAATTGGTTATATTAATATGATCAAATAATACTTTATATAAAAAAGTGAATATCTTTGGTTGGGTGGCAAAGAGAATTAAATATGCCCGATATATAGACGTCGTGGCCAAAAACTACTATAGGGTGAAGTGCTTGTCTGTTGGTCTATATATATACATATAATATTTTATGCGTACACATTATTATTATAGATAGTTAATATCTATCGTATGGGTGGCAAACGGAATTAAATAATTTCGATATTTAGACGTCGTGGCCAAAAACTACTATAGGATGGTCAGATCTTGTCCACCAATTAATTATATAACAAAACATATGAATATCATATGCTGTTGTAAATATAATGTATATCAATAATAATAAAAAATAAGGATGGTACAGTAAGTAGTCCATCTACTATTGAACAAAATATATTATAATATATACTTTTGTTATCAATAGAACAACATATATTAAAATCAAAATATTATCCGTATAAATTTGTTTCTTAAATGAAATTAAGACTTGGCTACGCGGTTAATATTATAAACCCATGATAATAAGGTGAAACAGAGGTCAAGTTTCTATTATATATAGAATAACAAATTGTTTCCGACTTTTATCGTTAATCTTTGGTGGCAGGTATATATGATAATTTATATTAAATTATTATATCCCCTGTCGTTTGGGCACAGAGTATCGCTTGCCGGTACAATGTGTTTACAAAAAGCATTATAATAAAATATAATTGCAATATTAGTGATCAAAATAATTTCATATGCGCTCGGTTTTATATCATATATTACCAGAGAGTTATATGGAAAAGATAAATTTTAAATTTATCATCAAAATGCAAATGATTTAACTCAATATTTATATTGGTTAAACAAAAATTGTACATGTGTGGATACAATAATTATGTATGTTGAACAAAAATGATATTTTAGAATGAAATATGTATATATAATATAATAAAAACTTATAGAAAGAACAATATATATTGAAAATTGTGTTATAAAAAAGTTGTACTTTTTCTTTAACATCAATTATAAACTTGTTATATTAGTGGCGAAACAAGTAAAAATTAAAGAACGTATACGAATGCCATATAAAAATGGCCGTATTCGAATTAAAATAGAATTATTTCACAAAGCAAAAAAAAAATATTGAATTAAAATCAATATTTAAGAAAAACCGAACATATAAAATGGAAATAAAATCTATTATATTTATATTACTAATTTCTATTCAAAAAATATGAATGAAATATGAACGAAAACATTATTCTGGTTGATCCTGCCAGTAGTTATATGCTTGTCTCAAAGATTAAGCCATGCATGTCTAAGTACACACGAATTAAAAGTGAAACCGCAAAAGGCTCATTATATCAGTTATGGTTCCTTAGATCGTTAACAGTTACTTGGATAACTGTGGTAATTCTAGAGCTAATACATGCAATTAAAACATGAACCTTATGGGACATGTGCTTTTATTAGGCTAAAACCAAGCGATCGCAAGATCGTTATATTGGTTGAACTCTAGATAACATGCAGATCGTATGGTCTTGTACCGACGACAGATCTTTCAAATGTCTGCCCTATCAACTTTTGATGGTAGTATCTAGGACTACCATGGTTGCAACGGGTAACGGGGAATCAGGGTTCGATTCCGGAGAGGGAGCCTGAGAAACGGCTACCACATCTAAGGAAGGCAGCAGGCGCGTAAATTACCCACTCCCAGCTCGGGGAGGTAGTGACGAAAAATAACAATACAGGACTCATATCCGAGGCCCTGTAATTGGAATGAGTACACTTTAAATCCTTTAACAAGGACCAATTGGAGGGCAAGTCTGGTGCCAGCAGCCGCGGTAATTCCAGCTCCAATAGCGTATATTAAAGTTGTTGCGGTTAAAACGTTCGTAGTTGAACTTGTGCTTCATACGGGTAGTACAACTTACAATTGTGGTTAGTACTATACCTTTATGTATGTAAGCGTATTACCGGTGGAGTTCTTATATGTGTTTAAATACTTGTATTTTTTCATATGTTCCTCCTATTTAAAAACCTGCATTAGTGCTCTTAAACGAGTGTTATTGTGGGCCGGTACAATTACTTTGAACAAATTAGAGTGCTTAAAGCAGGCTTCAAATGCCTGAATATTCTGTGCATGGGATAATGAAATAAGACCTCTGTTCTGCTTTCATTGGTTTTCAGATCAAGAGGTAATGATTAATAGAAGCAGTTTGGGGGCATTAGTATTACGACGCGAGAGGTGAAATTCTTGGACCGTCGTAAGACTAACTTAAGCGAAAGCATTTGCCAAAGATGTTTTCATTAATCAAGAACGAAAGTTAGAGGTTCGAAGGCGATCAGATACCGCCCTAGTTCTAACCATAAACGATGCCAGCTAGCAATTGGGTGTAGCTACTTTTATGGCTCTCTCAGTCGCTTCCCGGGAAACCAAAGCTTTTGGGCTCCGGGGGAAGTATGGTTGCAAAGCTGAAACTTAAAGGAATTGACGGAAGGGCACCACCAGGAGTGGAGCCTGCGGCTTAATTTGACTCAACACGGGAAAACTTACCAGGTCCGAACATAAGTGTGTAAGACAGATTGATAGCTCTTTCTCGAATCTATGGGTGGTGGTGCATGGCCGTTCTTAGTTCGTGGAGTGATTTGTCTGGTTAATTCCGATAACGAACGAGACTCAAATATATTAAATAGATATCTTCAGGATTATGGTGTTGAAGCTTATATAGCCTTCATTCATGGTGGCAGTAAAATGTTTATTGTGTTTGAATGTGTTTATATAAGTGGAGCCGTACCTGTTGGTTTGTCCCATTATAAGGACACTAGCTTCTTAAATGGACAAATTGCGTCTAGCAATAATGAGATTGAGCAATAACAGGTCTGTGATGCCCTTAGATGTCCTGGGCTGCACGCGCGCTACAATGAAAGTATCAACGTGTATTTCCTAGACCGAGAGGTCCGGGTAAACCGCTGAACCACTTTCATGCTTGGGATTGTGAACTGAAACTGTTCACATGAACTTGGAATTCCCAGTAAGTGTGAGTCATTAACTCGCATTGATTACGTCCCTGCCCTTTGTACACACCGCCCGTCGCTACTACCGATTGAATTATTTAGTGAGGTCTCCGGACGTGATCACTGTGACGCCTTGTGTGTTACGGTTGTTTCGCAAAAGTTGACCGAACTTGATTATTTAGAGGAAGTAAAAGTCGTAACAAGGTTTCCGTAGGTGAACCTGCGGAAGGATCATTATTGTATAATATCCTTACCGTTAATAAAAAAATTTGTTAATACAAATTTAATACAAATTACCAATATATATATATATATACATAATAATTATAATAATAATTATACCAAAAATATGATCTTAAAAGTAAAAGATCAAATAAATTTCGAACAAGCAAATCGAAATATTGTAATAATATAATATTATTACAAATAAATTAAATAGAAACAAACATAAAATTCGAACAAGCAAATCGAATTATTAATATAATAAAATATATTTTATATATTTATTATAAACTTTTGTGTGTATATGGACCATAATATACACGCGTTGCGAGATGTATTGGCCAACTAATTTGATGATGATCATACATTGGATAATGCAACAACCTAAAATATACAATGTTGTACCTGGTTTCAGGTTAATGTTTTATATAAAATTATCAATATATATTAACAAACAAATGCCATTACAAATAATACTTTGATATATATTGTTTATATAAAACTAAGACATTTCGCAGCATTTATTTTAGGTATATAAATACATTTATTGAAGGAATTGATATATGCCAGTAAAATGGTGTATTTTTAATTTCTTTCAATAAAAACATATTTGACCAAATTTAAAACCAATATTATAAAACTCTAAGCGGTGGATCACTCGGCTCATGGGTCGATGAAGAACGCAGCAAACTGTGCGTCATCGTGTGAACTGCAGGACACATGAACATCGACATTTTGAACGCATATCGCAGTCCATGCTGTTATGTACTTTAATTAATTTTATAGTGCTGCTTGGACTACATATGGTTGAGGGTTGTAAGACTATGCTAATTAAGTTGTTTATACAAATTTTATAATAAAATTTTATAAGCATATGGTATATTATTGGATAAAAATAATTTAATTATTTTATTCATAATATTAACAAATATATGAAAAACATTATCTCACAATAGTAATTAAACTTTGAGAAAAACGAAGAGGAATATTTTCTTTTTCAATCAAATAATACTGAGAAATGTCTAGCATAAAATATTATCTAGAATTGTCTCTTATTAATGATTTGAAATATGAAAAACGTTGACAATATTATTATTCTTCGTTAATTCGTTACAAATAAATGCCATTAATATATATATACGTCAGCTTTAAACGAATTTAATAAAATGTTTTATCATTATATATAAAGAATTAATTGCAAATAAAAGTTATATACAACCTCAACTCATATGGGACTACCCCCTGAATTTAAGCATATTAATTAGGGGAGGAAAAGAAACTAACAAGGATTTTCTTAGTAGCGGCGAGCGAAAAGAAATCAGTTCAGCACTAAGTCACTTTGTCTATATGGCAAATGTGAGATGCAGTGTATGGAGCGTCAATATTCTAGTATGAGAAATTAACGATTTAAGTCCTTCTTAAATGAGGCCATTTACCCATAGAGGGTGCCAGGCCCGTATAACGTTAATGATTACTAGATGATGTTTCCAAAGAGTCGTGTTGCTTGATAGTGCAGCACTAAGTGGGTGGTAAACTCCATCTAAAACTAAATATAACCATGAGACCGATAGTAAACAAGTACCGTGAGGGAAAGTTGAAAAGAACTCTGAATAGAGAGTTAAACAGTACGTGAAACTGCTTAGAGGTTAAGCCCGATGAACCTGAATATCCGTTATGGAAAATTCATCATTAAAATTGTAATATTTAAACAATATTATGATAATAGTGTGCATTTTTTCCATATAAGGACATTGTAATCTATTAGCATACCAAATTTATCATAAAATATAACTTATAGTTTATTCAAATTAAATTGCTTGCATTTTAACACAGAATAAATGTTATTAATTTGATAAAGTGCTGATAGATTTATATGAATACAGTGCGTTAATTTTTCGGAATTATATAATGGCATGATTATCATTGATTTTTGTGTTTATTATATGCACTTGTAGGATTAACAATGCGAAAGATTCAGGATACCTTCGGGACCCGTCTTGAAACACGGACCAAGGAGTCTAACATATGTGCAAGTTATTGGGATATAAACCTAATAGCGTAATTAACTTGACTAATAATGGGATTAGTTTTTTAACTATTTATAGCTAATTAACACAATCCCGGGGCGTTCTATATAGTTATGTATAATGATATTTATATTATTTATGCCTCTAACTGGAACGTACCTTGAGCATATATGCTGTGACCCGAAAGATGGTGAACTATACTTGATCAGGTTGAAGTCAGGGGAAACCCTGATGGAAGACCGAAACAGTTCTGACGTGCAAATCGATTGTCAGAATTGAGTATAGGGGCGAAAGACCAATCGAACCATCTAGTAGCTGGTTCCTTCCGAAGTTTCCCTCAGGATAGCTGGTGCATTTTAATATTATATAAAATAATCTTATCTGGTAAAGCGAATGATTAGAGGCCTTAGGGTCGAAACGATCTTAACCTATTCTCAAACTTTAAATGGGTAAGAACCTTAACTTTCTTGATATGAAGTTTAAGGTTATGATATAATGTGCCCAGTGGGCCACTTTTGGTAAGCAGAACTGGCGCTGTGGGATGAACCAAACGTAATGTTACGGTGCCCAAATTAACAACTCATGCAGATACCATGAAAGGCGTTGGTTGCTTAAAACAGCAGGACGGTGATCATGGAAGTCGAAATCCGCTAAGGAGTGTGTAACAACTCACCTGCCGAAGCAACTAGCCCTTAAAATGGATGGCGCTTAAGTTGTATACCTATACATTACCGCTAAAGTAGATGATTTATATTACTTGTGATATAAATTTTGAAACTTTAGTGAGTAGGAAGGTACAATGGTATGCGTAGAAGTGTTTGGCGTAAGCCTGCATGGAGCTGCCATTGGTACAGATCTTGGTGGTAGTAGCAAATAATCGAATGAGACCTTGGAGGACTGAAGTGGAGAAGGGTTTCGTGTGAACAGTGGTTGATCACGAGTTAGTCGGTCCTAAGTTCAAGGCGAAAGCCGAAAATTTTCAAGTAAAACCAAAAACGCAATATATACAAATCAAGCTAATATAATATACTTGAATAATTTTGAACGAAAGGGAATACGGTTCCAATTCCGTAACCTGTTGAGTATCCGTTTGTTATTAAATATGGGCCTCGTGCTCATCCTGGCAACAGGAACGACCATAAAGAAGCCGTCGAGAGATATCGGAAGAGTTTTCTTTTCTGTTTTATAGCCGTACTACCATGGAAGTCTTTCGCAGAGAGATATGGTAGATGGGCTAGAAGAGCATGACATATACTGTTGTGTCGATATTTTCTCCTCGGACCTTGAAAATTTATGGTGGGGACACGCAAACTTCTCAACAGGCCGTACCAATATCCGCAGCTGGTCTCCAAGGTGAAGAGTCTCTAGTCGATAGAATAATGTAGGTAAGGGAAGTCGGCAAATTAGATCCGTAACTTCGGGATAAGGATTGGCTCTGAAGATTGAGATAGTCGGGCTTGATTGGGAAACAATAACATGGTTTATGTGCTCGTTCTGGGTAAATAGAGTTTCTAGCATTTATGTTAGTTACTTGTTCCCCGGATAGTTAGTTACGTAGCCAATTGTGGAACTTTCTTGCTAAAATTTTTAAGAATACTAATTGGGTCAAACCAATTAGTTCTTATTAATTATAACGATTATCAATTAACAATCAATTCAGAACTGGCACGGACTTGGGGAATCCGACTGTCTAATTAAAACAAAGCATTGTGATGGCCCTAGCGGGTGTTGACACAATGTGATTTCTGCCCAGTGCTCTGAATGTCAAAGTGAAGAAATTCAAGTAAGCGCGGGTCAACGGCGGGAGTAACTATGACTCTCTTAAGGTAGCCAAATGCCTCGTCATCTAATTAGTGACGCGCATGAATGGATTAACGAGATTCCTACTGTCCCTATCTACTATCTAGCGAAACCACAGCCAAGGGAACGGGCTTGGAATAATTAGCGGGGAAAGAAGACCCTTTTGAGCTTGACTCTAATCTGGCAGTGTAAGGAGACATAAGAGGTGTAGAATAAGTGGGAGATATTAGACTTCGGTTTGGTATCGTCAATGAAATACCACTACTCTTATTGTTTCCTTACTTACTTGATTAAATGGAACGTGTATCATTTCCTAGCCATTATACGGATATATTTATTATATCTTATGGTATTGGGTTTTGATGCAAGCTTCTTGATCAAAGTATCACGAGTTTGTTATATAATCGCAAACAAATTCTTTAATAAAACGGTGCATTTATGTATTTTTGATTTGAAAATTTGGTATAACTCCAATTACTCAGGTATGATCCAATTCAAGGACATTGCCAGGTAGGGAGTTTGACTGGGGCGGTACATCTCTCAAATAATAACGGAGGTGTCCCAAGGCCAGCTCAGTGCGGACAGAAACCACACATAGAGCAAAAGGGCAAATGCTGACTTGATCTCGGTGTTCAGTACACACAGGGACAGCAAAAGCTCGGCCTATCGATCCTTTTGGTTTAAAGAGTTTTTAACAAGAGGTGTCAGAAAAGTTACCATAGGGATAACTGGCTTGTGGCGGCCAAGCGTTCATAGCGACGTCGCTTTTTGATCCTTCGATGTCGGCTCTTCCTATCATTGTGAAGCAAAATTCACCAAGCGTTGGATTGTTCACCCATGCAAGGGAACGTGAGCTGGGTTTAGACCGTCGTGAGACAGGTTAGTTTTACCCTACTAATGACAAAACGTTGTTGCGACAGCATTCCTGCGTAGTACGAGAGGAACCGCAGGTACGGACCAATGGCACAATACTTGTTCGAGCGAACAGTGGTATGACGCTACGTCCGTTGGATTATGCCTGAACGCCTCTAAGGTCGTATCCGTGCTGGACTGCAATGATAAATAAGGGGCAATTTGCATTGTATGGCTTCTAAACCATTTAAAGTTTATAATTTACTTTATAAACGACAATGGATGTGATGCCAATGTAATTTGTAACATAGTAAATTGGGAGGATCTTCGATCACCTGATGCCGCGCTAGTTACATATAAAAGCATTATTTAATACAATGACAAAGCCTAGAATCAATTGTAAACGACTTTTGTAACAGGCAAGGTGTTGTAAGTGGTTGAGCAGCTGCCATACTGCGATCCACTGAAGCTTATCCTTTGCTTGATGATTCGATAATAAACATAAATTTAATTGTGTTTATTTTGTTTGGCTTTTTTAAGTCAGAATATATATATATATAAAAATATATATATATAAAATAATAATTATATTTAAATAAATTTTATTTAAATATATTTAACAATGGTAGCCATATGTATCGTCATCCTATTAGTGACGCGTATAAAAATATTCTAAGTCCGAACATGCAAATAAGAGACATATGCAAGTATATGTACTTCTTAAGGTAGCCAACTGAATCGTCATCCTATTAGTGACGTGTATACAAATATTCTAAGTCCGAACATACAAGTAAGAGACATATGCAAGTATATGTACCTCTTAAGGTAGCCAACTGAATCGTCATCCTATTAGTGACGTGTATAAAAATATTCTAAGTCCGAACATACAAGTAAGAGACATATGCAAGTATATGTACCTCTTAAGGTAGCCAACTGAATCGTCATCCTATTAGTGACGTGTATAAAAATATTCTAAGTCCGAACATACAAGTAAGAGACATATGCAAGTATATGTACCTCTTAAGGTAGCCAACTGAATCGTCATCCTATTAGTGACGCGTATAAAAATATTCTAAGTCCGAACATGCAAATAAGAGACATATGCAAGTATATGTACCTCTTAAGGTAGCCAACTGAATCGTCATCCTATTAGTGACGTGTATAAAAATATTCTAAGTCCGAACATACAAGTAAGAGACATATGCAAGTATATGTACCTCTTAAGGTAGCCAACTGAATCGTCATCCTATTAGTGACGTGTATAAAAATATTCTAAGTCCGAACATACAAGTAAGAGACATATGCAAGTATATGTACCTCTTAAGGTAGCCAACTGAATCGTCATCCTATTAGTGACGTGTATAAAAATATTCCAAGTCCAAACATGAGTTATATGGATATGAAAATAATATTAAGTTCTAGTATGGATATGAAAAAAAATGAGTTATATGGATATGGGAAAAATAACAAGTTCTAGTATGGATATGAAAAAAATGAGTTATGTGGATATGGGAAAAATAATAAGTTCTAGTATGGATATGAAAAAAAAATGAGTTATATGGATATGGAAAAGAATACAGAGTTCTAGTATGGATATGGAAAAATGAGTTATATGAATATGGGAAAAATGATAAGTTCTAGTATGGATATGAAAAAATATTGAGTTATATGGATATTAAAGAAATAATAAGTTCTAGTATGGATATGGAATAAAATGAGTTATATAGATATGGCAAAAAATTTAATGTTCTAGTATGGATATGAAAAAAATTAGTTATATGAATATGGGAAAATTTATAAGTTCTAGTATGGATATGGGAAAAATAATAAGTTCTAGTATGGATATAAAAAAATATTGAGTTATATGGATATTAAAGAAATAATAAGTTCTAGTATGGATATGGAAAAAAATTAGTTATATTGATATGCTAAATAATGAGTTATATGCATATGGGAAAAATACTAAGTTGTAGTATGGATATGGGAAGAATACTGAGTTCTAGTATGGATATGGGAAAAATAATCAGTTCTAGTATGGATATGAAAAAATATTGAGTTTTATGGATATTGAAGAGATAATAAGCTCTAGTATGGATATGGAAAAAATTAATTATATTGTAATAGTAAATAATAAGTTATATGGATATAGGAAGAAAATTAGGTTCTAGTATGGATATGAAAAAAATTAGTTCTATGGATATGGGAAAAATAAAAAGTTCTGGTATGGATATGGAAAAATATTAAGTTATATGGATATTAAAGAAATAATAAGTTCTAGTATGGATATGGAATAAAATGAGTTATATAGATATGGCAAAAATATAATGTTCTAGTATGGATATGAAAAAAATTAGTTATATGAATATGGGAAAATTTATAAGTTCTAGTATGGATATGGGAAAAAGAATAAGTTCTAGTATGGATATGAAAAAATATTGAGTTATATGAATATTAAAGAAATAATAAGTTCTAGTATGAATATGGAAAAATATTATTTATATTGATATGGTAAATAATGATTTATATGGATATGGGATAAATACTAAATTCTAGTGTGGATATGGAAAAACGAGTTATATGGATATGGAAAAATAATAAGTTCAAGTATGGATATGGAAAAAATTAGTTTAATAGTTATAGGTATGGAAAAAAATTAATTATATAGATATAGAACAAAAAATAAGTTATATGGATATGGTGGCATCAGTACGAAATATGCCCAATTTACATACACCGGAGCCGCAGTACGATAAATACCCAATATTTAGACGTCGTGGCCAAAAACATATATAGGGAGGCAGTGCTCGCCGACCGGTTGTATTGTTCAAAATTTATGTTTTTCATATTATTTTGGCAATGCTATATATAAATGATATCTTATACATATAATTCAATTATAGCGATATGGAAATACCATATTATATGTATAAAGAAAAAAAATGTATAATAAAATATACATTGACATACAAATATGGCTAGTTGTATGGATATGCCGTATTCATTATATGGATACGGCATATAGATTATATAAATATGACCAAAAAATATTTTATATTGATATGGCAAATAAAGAAATTACTTGAATATGGAAATAAAAGAAGTTATATTGATATGGAAGAAAATAATGAGTCATATAGATATGTTGGCATCAGTACGAAATATGCCCAATTTACATACACCGGGCCGCAGTACGAAAAATACCCAATATTTAGACGTCGTGGCCAAAAACATATATAGGGAGGCAGTGCTCGCCGACCGGCCGTATTGTTCAAAATTTATGTTTATCATATTATTTTGGCAATGCTATATATAAATGATATCTTATACATATAATTCAATTATAGCGATATGGAAATACCATATTATATGTATAAAGAAAAAAAATGTATAATAAAATATACATTGACATACAAATATGGCTAGTTATATGGATATGCCGTATTCATTATATGGATACGGCATATAGATTATATAAATATGACCAAAAAATATTTTATATTGATATGGCAAATAAAGAAATTACTTGAATATGGAAATAAAAGAAGTTATATTGATATGGAAGAAAATAATGAGTCATATAGATATGTTGGCATCAGTACGAAATATGCCCAATTTACATACACCGGGGCCGCAGTACGAAAAATACCCAATATTTAGACGTCGTGGCCAAAAACATATATAGGGAGGCAGTGCTCGCCGACCGGCCGTATTGTTCAAAATTTATGTTTATCATATTATTTTGGCAATGCTATATATAAATGATATCTTATACATATAATTCAATTATAGCGATATGGAAATACCATATTATATGTATAAAGAAAAAAAATGTATAATAAAATATACATTGACATACAAATATGGCTAGTTGTATGGATATGCCGTATTCATTATATGGATACGGCATATAGATTATATAAATATGACCAAAAAATATTTTATATTGATATGGCAAATAAAGAAATTACTTGAATATGGAAATAAAAGAAGTTATATTGATATGGAAGAAAATAATGAGTCATATAGATATGTTGGCATCAGTACGAAATATGCCCAATTTACATACACCGGGGCCGCAGTACGAAAAATACCCAATATTTAGACGTCGTGGCCAAAAACATATATAGGGAGGCAGTGCTCGCCGACCGGCCGTATTGTTCAAAATTTATGTTTATCATATTATTTTGGCAATGCTATATATAAATGATATCTTATACATATAATTCAATTATAGCGATATGGAAATACCATATTATATGTATAAAGAAAAAAAATGTATAATAAAATATACATTGACATACAAATATGGCTAGTTGTATGGATATGCCGTATTCATTATATGGATACGGCATATAGATTATATAAATATGACCAAAAAAT
>NW_027221693.1:17500-45064 GCF_030179915.1 Drosophila takahashii
CTAACAAGGATTTTCTTAGTAGCGGCGAGCGAAAAGAAATCAGTTCAGCACTAAGTCACTTTGTCTATATGGCAAATGTGAGATGCAGTGTATGGAGCGTCAATATTCTAGTATGAGAAATTAACGATTTAAGTCCTTCTTAAATGAGGCCATTTACCCATAGAGGGTGCCAGGCCCGTATAACGTTAATGATTACTAGATGATGTTTCCAAAGAGTCGTGTTGCTTGATAGTGCAGCACTAAGTGGGTGGTAAACTCCATCTAAAACTAAATATAACCATGAGACCGATAGTAAACAAGTACCGTGAGGGAAAGTTGAAAAGAACTCTGAATAGAGAGTTAAACAGTACGTGAAACTGCTTAGAGGTTAAGCCCGATGAACCTGAATATCCGTTATGGAAAATTCATCATTAAAATTGTAATATTTAAACAATATTATGATAATAGTGTGCATTTTTTCCATATAAGGACATTGTAATCTATTAGCATACCAAAATTTATCATAAAATATAACTTATAGTTTATTCAAATTAAATTGCTTGCATTTTAACACAGAATAAATGTTATTAATTTGATAAAGTGCTGATAGATTTATATGAATACAGTGCGTTAATTTTTCGGAATTATATAATGGCATGATTATCATTGATTTTTGTGTTTATTATATGCACTTGTAGGATTAACAATGCGAAAGATTCAGGATACCTTCGGGACCCGTCTTGAAACACGGACCAAGGAGTCTAACATATGTGCAAGTTATTGGGATATAAACCTAATAGCGTAATTAACTTGACTAATAATGGGATTAGTTTTTTAACTATTTATAGCTAATTAACACAATCCCGGGGCGTTCTATATAGTTATGTATAATGATATTTATATTATTTATGCCTCTAACTGGAACGTACCTTGAGCATATATGCTGTGACCCGAAAGATGGTGAACTATACTTGATCAGGTTGAAGTCAGGGGAAACCCTGATGGAAGACCGAAACAGTTCTGACGTGCAAATCGATTGTCAGAATTGAGTATAGGGGCGAAAGACCAATCGAACCATCTAGTAGCTGGTTCCTTCCGAAGTTTCCCTCAGGATAGCTGGTGCATTTTAATATTATATAAAATAATCTTATCTGGTAAAGCGAATGATTAGAGGCCTTAGGGTCGAAACGATCTTAACCTATTCTCAAACTTTAAATGGGTAAGAACCTTAACTTTCTTGATATGAAGTTTAAGGTTATGATATAATGTGCCCAGTGGGCCACTTTTGGTAAGCAGAACTGGCGCTGTGGGATGAACCAAACGTAATGTTACGGTGCCCAAATTAACAACTCATGCAGATACCATGAAAGGCGTTGGTTGCTTAAAACAGCAGGACGGTGATCATGGAAGTCGAAATCCGCTAAGGAGTGTGTAACAACTCACCTGCCGAAGCAACTAGCCCTTAAAATGGATGGCGCTTAAGTTGTATACCTATACATTACCGCTAAAGTAGATGATTTATATTACTTGTGATATAAATTTTGAAACTTTAGTGAGTAGGAAGGTACAATGGTATGCGTAGAAGTGTTTGGCGTAAGCCTGCATGGAGCTGCCATTGGTACAGATCTTGGTGGTAGTAGCAAATAATCGAATGAGACCTTGGAGGACTGAAGTGGAGAAGGGTTTCGTGTGAACAGTGGTTGATCACGAGTTAGTCGGTCCTAAGTTCAAGGCGAAAGCCGAAAATTTTCAAGTAAAACCAAAAACGCAATATATACAAATCAAGCTAATATAATATACTTGAATAATTTTGAACGAAAGGGAATACGGTTCCAATTCCGTAACCTGTTGAGTATCCGTTTGTTATTAAATATGGGCCTCGTGCTCATCCTGGCAACAGGAACGACCATAAAGAAGCCGTCGAGAGATATCGGAAGAGTTTTCTTTTCTGTTTTATAGCCGTACTACCATGGAAGTCTTTCGCAGAGAGATATGGTAGATGGGCTAGAAGAGCATGACATATACTGTTGTGTCGATATTTTCTCCTCGGACCTTGAAAATTTATGGTGGGGACACGCAAACTTCTCAACAGGCCGTACCAATATCCGCAGCTGGTCTCCAAGGTGAAGAGTCTCTAGTCGATAGAATAATGTAGGTAAGGGAAGTCGGCAAATTAGATCCGTAACTTCGGGATAAGGATTGGCTCTGAAGATTGAGATAGTCGGGCTTGATTGGGAAACAATAACATGGTTTATGTGCTCGTTCTGGGTAAATAGAGTTTCTAGCATTTATGTTAGTTACTTGTTCCCCGGATAGTTAGTTACGTAGCCAATTGTGGAACTTTCTTGCTAAAATTTTTAAGAATACTAATTGGGTCAAACCAATTAGTTCTTATTAATTATAACGATTATCAATTAACAATCAATTCAGAACTGGCACGGACTTGGGGAATCCGACTGTCTAATTAAAACAAAGCATTGTGATGGCCCTAGCGGGTGTTGACACAATGTGATTTCTGCCCAGTGCTCTGAATGTCAAAGTGAAGAAATTCAAGTAAGCGCGGGTCAACGGCGGGAGTAACTATGACTCTCTTAAGGTAGCCAAATGCCTCGTCATCTAATTAGTGACGCGCATGAATGGATTAACGAGATTCCTACTGTCCCTATCTACTATCTAGCGAAACCACAGCCAAGGGAACGGGCTTGGAATAATTAGCGGGGAAAGAAGACCCTTTTGAGCTTGACTCTAATCTGGCAGTGTAAGGAGACATAAGAGGTGTAGAATAAGTGGGAGATATTAGACTTCGGTTTGGTATCGTCAATGAAATACCACTACTCTTATTGTTTCCTTACTTACTTGATTAAATGGAACGTGTATCATTTCCTAGCCATTATACGGATATATTTATTATATCTTATGGTATTGGGTTTTGATGCAAGCTTCTTGATCAAAGTATCACGAGTTTGTTATATAATCGCAAACAAATTCTTTAATAAAACGGTGCATTTATGTATTTTTGATTTGAAAATTTGGTATAACTCCAATTACTCAGGTATGATCCAATTCAAGGACATTGCCAGGTAGGGAGTTTGACTGGGGCGGTACATCTCTCAAATAATAACGGAGGTGTCCCAAGGCCAGCTCAGTGCGGACAGAAACCACACATAGAGCAAAAGGGCAAATGCTGACTTGATCTCGGTGTTCAGTACACACAGGGACAGCAAAAGCTCGGCCTATCGATCCTTTTGGTTTAAAGAGTTTTTAACAAGAGGTGTCAGAAAAGTTACCATAGGGATAACTGGCTTGTGGCGGCCAAGCGTTCATAGCGACGTCGCTTTTTGATCCTTCGATGTCGGCTCTTCCTATCATTGTGAAGCAAAATTCACCAAGCGTTGGATTGTTCACCCATGCAAGGGAACGTGAGCTGGGTTTAGACCGTCGTGAGACAGGTTAGTTTTACCCTACTAATGACAAAACGTTGTTGCGACAGCATTCCTGCGTAGTACGAGAGGAACCGCAGGTACGGACCAATGGCACAATACTTGTTCGAGCGAACAGTGGTATGACGCTACGTCCGTTGGATTATGCCTGAACGCCTCTAAGGTCGTATCCGTGCTGGACTGCAATGATAAATAAGGGGCAATTTGCATTGTATGGCTTCTAAACCATTTAAAGTTTATAATTTACTTTATAAACGACAATGGATGTGATGCCAATGTAATTTGTAACATAGTAAATTGGGAGGATCTTCGATCACCTGATGCCGCGCTAGTTACATATAAAAGCATTATTTAATACAATGACAAAGCCTAGAATCAATTGTAAACGACTTTTGTAACAGGCAAGGTGTTGTAAGTGGTTGAGCAGCTGCCATACTGCGATCCACTGAAGCTTATCCTTTGCTTGATGATTCGATAATAAACATAAATTTAATTGTGTTTATTTTGTTTGGCTTTTTTAAGTCAGAATATATATATATATATATAAAATATATATATATAAAATAATAATTATATTTAAATAAATTTTATTTAAATATATTTAACAATGGTAGCCATATGTATCGTCATCCTATTAGTGACGCGTATAAAAATATTCTAAGTCCGAACATGCAAATAAGAGACATATGCAAGTATATGTACTTCTTAAGGTAGCCAACTGAATCGTCATCCTATTAGTGACGTGTATACAAATATTCTAAGTCCGAACATACAAGTAAGAGACATATGCAAGTATATGTATGTACCTCTTAAGGTAGCCAACTGAATCGTCATCCTATTAGTGACGCGTATACAAATATTCTAAGTCCGAACATGCAAATAAGAGACATATGCAAGTATATGTACCTCTTAAGGTAGCCAACTGAATCGTCATCCTATTAGTGACGCGTATAAAAATATTCTAAGTCCGAACATGCAAATAAGAGACATATGCAAGTATATGTACCTCTTAAGGTAGCCAACTGAATCGTCATCCTATTAGTGACGTGTATAAAAATATTCTAAGTCCGAACATACAAGTAAGAGACATATGCAAGTATATGTACCTCTTAAGGTAGCCAACTGAATCGTCATCCTATTAGTGACGTGTATAAAAATATTCTAAGTCCGAACATGCAAGTAAGAGACATATGCAAGTCAATGTTCCTCTTAAAATAGATGATTGAATCGTCATCCTATTAGTGACGTGTATAAAAATATTCCAAGTCCAAACATGAGTTATATGGATATGAAAATAATATTAAGTTCTAGTATGGATATGAAAAAAATGAGTTATATGGATATGGGAAAAATAACAAGTTCTAGTATGGATATGAAAAAAATGAGTTATGTGGATATGGGAAAAATAATAATTTCTAGTATGGATATGAAAAAAAAATGAGTTATATGGATATGGAAAAGAATACAGAGTTCTAGTATGGATATGGAAAAATGAGTTATATGAATATGGGAAAAATGATAAGTTCTAGTATGGATATGAAAAAATATTGAGTTATATGGATATTAAAGAAATAATAAGTTCTAGTATGGATATGGAATAAAATGAGTTATATAGATATGGCAAAAAATTTAATGTTCTAGTATGGATATGAAAAAAATTAGTTATATGAATATGGGAAAATTTATAAGTTCTAGTATGGATATGGGAAAAATAATAAGTTCTAGTATGGATATAAAAAAATATTGAGTTATATGGATATTTAAGAAATAATAAGTTCTAGTATGGATATGGAATAAAATGAGTTGTAGAGATATGGCAAAAATATAATGTTCTAGTATGGATATGAAAAAAATTAGTTATATGAATATGGGAAAATTTATAAGTTCTAGTATGGATATGGGAAAAAGAATAAGTTCTAGTATGGATATGAAAAAATATTGAGTTATATGAATATTAAAGAAATAATAAGTTCTAGTATGAATATGGAAAAATATTATTTATCTTGATATGGTAAATAATGATTTATATGGATATGGGATAAATACTAAATTCTAGTGTGGATATGGAAAAAACGAGTTATATGGATATGGGAAAAATAATAAGTTCAAGTATGGATATGGAAAAAAATTAGTTTAATAGTTATAGGTATGGAAAAAAAATTAATTATATAGATATAGAACAAAAAATAAGTTATATGGATATGGTGGCATCAGTACGAAATATGCCCAATTTACATACACCGGAGCCGTAGTACGATAAATACCCAATATTTAGACGTCGTGGCCAAAAACATATATAGGGAGGCAGTGCTCGCCGACCGGCCGTATTGTTCAAAATTTATGTTTATCATATTATTTTGGCAATGCTATATATAAATGATATCTTATACATATAATTCAATTATAGCGATATGGAAATACCATATTATATGTATAAAGAAAAAAAATGTATAATAAAATATACATTGACATACAAATATGGCTAGTTGTATGGATATGCCGTATTCATTATATGGATACGGCATATAGATTATATAAATATGACCAAAAAATATTTTATATTGATATGGCAAATAAAGAAATTACTTGAATATGGAAATAAAAGAAGTTATATTGATATGGAAGAAAATAATGAGTCATATAGATATGTTGGCATCAGTACGAAATATGCCCAATTTACATACACCGGGGCCGCAGTACGAAAAATACCCAATATTTAGACGTCGTGGCCAAAAACATATATAGGGAGGCAGTGCTCGCCGACCGGCCGTATTGTTCAAAATTTATGTTTATCATATTATTTTGGCAATGCTATATATAAATGATATCTTATACATATAATTCAATTATAGCGATATGGAAATACCATATTATATGTATAAAGAAAAAAAATGTATAATAAAATATACATTGACATACAAATATGGCTAGTTGTATGGATATGCCGTATTCATTATATGGATACGGCATATAGATTATATGGATATGACCAAAAAATAATTCATAAAGAAATTATATGAATATGGCAGAAATAATTGGTTATATTAATATGATCAAATAATACTTTATATAAAAAAGTGAATATCTTTGGTTGGGTGGCAAAGAGAATTAAATATGCCCGATATATAGACGTCGTGGCCAAAAACTACTATAGGGTGAAGTGCTTGTCTGTTGGTCTATATATATACATATAATATTTTATGTGTACACATTATTATTATAGATAGTTAATATCTATCGTATGGGTGGCAAACGGAATTAAATAATTTCGATATTTAGACGTCGTGGCCAAAAACTACTATAGGATGGTCAGTGGTTGTCCACCAATTAATTATTGAACAAACCATATGAATATCATATGCTGTTGTCAATATAATGTATATCAATAATAATAAAAAATAAGGATGGTACAGTAAGTAGTCCATCTACTATTGAACAAAATATATTATAATATATACTTTTGTTATCAATAGAACAACATATATTAAAATCAAAATATTATCCGTATAAATTTGTTTCTTAAATGAAATTAAGACTTGGCTACGCGGTTAATATTATAAACCCATGATAATAAGGTGAAACAGAGGTCAAGTTTCTATTATATATAGAATAACAAATTGTTTCCGACTTTTATCGTTAATCTTTGGTGGCAGGTATATATGATAATTTATATTAAATTATTATATCCCCTGTCGTTTGGGCACAGAGTATCGCTTGCCGGTACAATGTGTTTACAAAAAGCATTATAATAAAATATAATTGCAATATTAGTGATCAAAATAATTTCATATGCGCTCGGTTTTATATCATATATTACCAGAGAGTTATATGGAAAAGATAAATTTTAAATTTATCATCAAAATGCAAATGATTTAACTCAATATTTATATTGGTTAAACAAAAATTGTACATGTGTGGATACAATAATTATGTATGTTGAACAAAAATGATATTTTAGAATGAAATATGTATATATAATATAATAAAAACTTATAGAAAGAACAATATATATTGAAAATTGTGTTATAAAAAAGTTGTACTTTTTCTTTAACATCAATTATAAACTTGTTATATTAGTGGCGAAACAAGTAAAAATTAAAGAACGTATACGAATGCCATATAAAAATGGCCGTATTCGAATTAAAATAGAATTATTTCACAAAGCAAAAAAAAAATATTGAATTAAAATCAATATTTAAGAAAAACCGAACATATAAAATGGAAATAAAATCTATTATATTTATATTACTAATTTCTATTCAAAAAATATGAATGAAATATGAACGAAAACATTATTCTGGTTGATCCTGCCAGTAGTTATATGCTTGTCTCAAAGATTAAGCCATGCATGTCTAAGTACACACGAATTAAAAGTGAAACCGCAAAAGGCTCATTATATCAGTTATGGTTCCTTAGATCGTTAACAGTTACTTGGATAACTGTGGTAATTCTAGAGCTAATACATGCAATTAAAACATGAACCTTATGGGACATGTGCTTTTATTAGGCTAAAACCAAGCGATCGCAAGATCGTTATATTGGTTGAACTCTAGATAACATGCAGATCGTATGGTCTTGTACCGACGACAGATCTTTCAAATGTCTGCCCTATCAACTTTTGATGGTAGTATCTAGGACTACCATGGTTGCAACGGGTAACGGGGAATCAGGGTTCGATTCCGGAGAGGGAGCCTGAGAAACGGCTACCACATCTAAGGAAGGCAGCAGGCGCGTAAATTACCCACTCCCAGCTCGGGGAGGTAGTGACGAAAAATAACAATACAGGACTCATATCCGAGGCCCTGTAATTGGAATGAGTACACTTTAAATCCTTTAACAAGGACCAATTGGAGGGCAAGTCTGGTGCCAGCAGCCGCGGTAATTCCAGCTCCAATAGCGTATATTAAAGTTGTTGCGGTTAAAACGTTCGTAGTTGAACTTGTGCTTCATACGGGTAGTACAACTTACAATTGTGGTTAGTACTATACCTTTATGTATGTAAGCGTATTACCGGTGGAGTTCTTATATGTGTTTAAATACTTGTATTTTTTCATATGTTCCTCCTATTTAAAAACCTGCATTAGTGCTCTTAAACGAGTGTTATTGTGGGCCGGTACAATTACTTTGAACAAATTAGAGTGCTTAAAGCAGGCTTCAAATGCCTGAATATTCTGTGCATGGGATAATGAAATAAGACCTCTGTTCTGCTTTCATTGGTTTTCAGATCAAGAGGTAATGATTAATAGAAGCAGTTTGGGGGCATTAGTATTACGACGCGAGAGGTGAAATTCTTGGACCGTCGTAAGACTAACTTAAGCGAAAGCATTTGCCAAAGATGTTTTCATTAATCAAGAACGAAAGTTAGAGGTTCGAAGGCGATCAGATACCGCCCTAGTTCTAACCATAAACGATGCCAGCTAGCAATTGGGTGTAGCTACTTTTATGGCTCTCTCAGTCGCTTCCCGGGAAACCAAAGCTTTTGGGCTCCGGGGGAAGTATGGTTGCAAAGCTGAAACTTAAAGGAATTGACGGAAGGGCACCACCAGGAGTGGAGCCTGCGGCTTAATTTGACTCAACACGGGAAAACTTACCAGGTCCGAACATAAGTGTGTAAGACAGATTGATAGCTCTTTCTCGAATCTATGGGTGGTGGTGCATGGCCGTTCTTAGTTCGTGGAGTGATTTGTCTGGTTAATTCCGATAACGAACGAGACTCAAATATATTAAATAGATATCTTCAGGATTATGGTGTTGAAGCTTATATAGCCTTCATTCATGGTGGCAGTAAAATGTTTATTGTGTTTGAATGTGTTTATATAAGTGGAGCCGTACCTGTTGGTTTGTCCCATTATAAGGACACTAGCTTCTTAAATGGACAAATTGCGTCTAGCAATAATGAGATTGAGCAATAACAGGTCTGTGATGCCCTTAGATGTCCTGGGCTGCACGCGCGCTACAATGAAAGTATCAACGTGTATTTCCTAGACCGAGAGGTCCGGGTAAACCGCTGAACCACTTTCATGCTTGGGATTGTGAACTGAAACTGTTCACATGAACTTGGAATTCCCAGTAAGTGTGAGTCATTAACTCGCATTGATTACGTCCCTGCCCTTTGTACACACCGCCCGTCGCTACTACCGATTGAATTATTTAGTGAGGTCTCCGGACGTGATCACTGTGACGCCTTGTGTGTTACGGTTGTTTCGCAAAAGTTGACCGAACTTGATTATTTAGAGGAAGTAAAAGTCGTAACAAGGTTTCCGTAGGTGAACCTGCGGAAGGATCATTATTGTATAATATCCTTACCGTTAATAAAAAAATTTGTTAATACAAATTTAATACAAATTACCAATATATATATATATATAGATAATAATTATAATAATAATTATACCAAAAATATGATCTTAAAAGTAAAAGATCAAATAAATTTCGAACAAGCAAATCGAAATATTGTAATAATATAATATTATTACAAATAAATTAAATAGAAACAAACTTAAAATTCGAACAAGCAAATCGAATTATTAATATAATAAAATATATTTTATATATTTATTATAAACTTTTGTGTGTATATGGACCATAATATACACGCGTTGCGAGATGTATTGGCCAACTAATTTGATGATGATCATACATTGGATAATGCAACAACCTAAAATATACAATGTTGTACCTGGTTTCAGGTTAATGTTTTATATAAAATTATCAATATATATTAACAAACAAATGCCATTACAAATAATACTTTGATATATATTGTTTATATAAAACTAAGACATTTCGCAGCATTTATTTTAGGTATATAAATACATTTATTGAAGGAATTGATATATGCCAGTAAAATGGTGTATTTTTAATTTCTTTCAATAAAAACATATTTGACCAAATTTAAAACCAATATTATAAAACTCTAAGCGGTGGATCACTCGGCTCATGGGTCGATGAAGAACGCAGCAAACTGTGCGTCATCGTGTGAACTGCAGGACACATGAACATCGACATTTTGAACGCATATCGCAGTCCATGCTGTTATGTACTTTAATTAATTTTATAGTGCTGCTTGGACTACATATGGTTGAGGGTTGTAAGACTATGCTAATTAAGTTGTTTATACAAATTTTATAATAAAATTTTATAAGCATATGGTATATTATTGGATAAAAATAATTTAATTATTTTATTCTAAATATTAACAAATATATGAAAAACATTATCTCACAATAGTAATTAAACTTTGAGAAAAACGAAGAGGAATATTTTCTTTTTCAATCAAATAATACTGAGAAATGTCTAGCATAAAATATTATCTAGAATTGTCTCTTATTAATGATTTGAAATATGAAAAACGTTGACAATATTATTATTCTTCGTTAATTCGTTACAAATAAATGCCATTAATATATATATACGTCAGCTTTAAACGAATTTAATAAAATGTTTTATCATTATATATAAAGAATTAATTGCAAATAAAAGTTATATACAACCTCAACTCATATGGGACTACCCCCTGAATTTAAGCATATTAATTAGGGGAGGAAAAGAAACTAACAAGGATTTTCTTAGTAGCGGCGAGCGAAAAGAAATCAGTTCAGCACTAAGTCACTTTGTCTATATGGCAAATGTGAGATGCAGTGTATGGAGCGTCAATATTCTAGTATGAGAAATTAACGATTTAAGTCCTTCTTAAATGAGGCCATTTACCCATAGAGGGTGCCAGGCCCGTATAACGTTAATGATTACTAGATGATGTTTCCAAAGAGTCGTGTTGCTTGATAGTGCAGCACTAAGTGGGTGGTAAACTCCATCTAAAACTAAATATAACCATGAGACCGATAGTAAACAAGTACCGTGAGGGAAAGTTGAAAAGAACTCTGAATAGAGAGTTAAACAGTACGTGAAACTGCTTAGAGGTTAAGCCCGATGAACCTGAATATCCGTTATGGAAAATTCATCATTAAAATTGTAATATTTAAACAATATTATGATAATAGTGTGCATTTTTTCCATATAAGGACATTGTAATCTATTAGCATACCAAATTTATCATAAAATATAACTTATAGTTTATTCAAATTAAATTGCTTGCATTTTAACACAGAATAAATGTTATTAATTTGATAAAGTGCTGATAGATTATATGAATACAGTGCGTTAATTTTTCGGAATTATATAATGGCATGATTATCATTGATTTTGTGTTTATTATATGCACTTGTAGGATTAACAATGCGAAAGATTCAGGATACCTTCGGGACCCGTCTTGAAACACGGACCAAGGAGTCTAACATATGTGCAAGTTATTGGGATATAAACCTAATAGCGTAATTAACTTGACTAATAATGGGATTAGTTTTTTAACTATTTATAGCTAATTAACACAATCCCGGGGCGTTCTATATAGTTATGTATAATGATATTTATATTATTTATGCCTCTAACTGGAACGTACCTTGAGCATATATGCTGTGACCCGAAAGATGGTGAACTATACTTGATCAGGTTGAAGTCAGGGGAAACCCTGATGGAAGACCGAAACAGTTCTGACGTGCAAATCGATTGTCAGAATTGAGTATAGGGGCGAAAGACCAATCGAACCATCTAGTAGCTGGTTCCTTCCGAAGTTTCCCTCAGGATAAGCTGGTGCATTTTAATATTATATAAAATAATCTTATCTGGTAAAGCGAATGATTAGAGGCCTTAGGGTCGAAACGATCTTAACCTATTCTCAAACTTTAAATGGGTAAGAACCTTAACTTTCTTGATATGAAGTTTAAGGTTATGATATAATGTGCCCAGTGGGCCACTTTTGGTAAGCAGAACTGGCGCTGTGGGATGAACCAAACGTAATGTTACGGTGCCCAAATTAACAACTCATGCAGATACCATGAAAGGCGTTGGTTGCTTAAAACAGCAGGACGGTGATCATGGAAGTCGAAATCCGCTAAGGAGTGTGTAACAACTCACCTGCCGAAGCAACTAGCCCTTAAAATGGATGGCGCTTAAGTTGTATACCTATACATTACCGCTAAAGTAGATGATTTATATTACTTGTGATATAAATTTTGAAACTTTAGTGAGTAGGAAGGTACAATGGTATGCGTAGAAGTGTTTGGCGTAAGCCTGCATGGAGCTGCCATTGGTACAGATCTTGGTGGTAGTAGCAAATAATCGAATGAGACCTTGGAGGACTGAAGTGGAGAAGGGTTTCGTGTGAACAGTGGTTGATCACGAGTTAGTCGGTCCTAAGTTCAAGGCGAAAGCCGAAAATTTTCAAGTAAAACCAAAAACGCAATATATACAAATCAAGCTAATATAATATACTTGAATAATTTTGAACGAAAGGGAATACGGTTCCAATTCCGTAACCTGTTGAGTATCCGTTTGTTATTAAATATGGGCCTCGTGCTCATCCTGGCAACAGGAACGACCATAAAGAAGCCGTCGAGAGATATCGGAAGAGTTTTCTTTTCTGTTTTATAGCCGTACTACCATGGAAGTCTTTCGCAGAGAGATATGGTAGATGGGCTAGAAGAGCATGACATATACTGTTGTGTCGATATTTTCTCCTCGGACCTTGAAAATTTATGGTGGGGACACGCAAACTTCTCAACAGGCCGTACCAATATCCGCAGCTGGTCTCCAAGGTGAAGAGTCTCTAGTCGATAGAATAATGTAGGTAAGGGAAGTCGGCAAATTAGATCCGTAACTTCGGGATAAGGATTGGCTCTGAAGATTGAGATAGTCGGGCTTGATTGGGAAACAATAACATGGTTTATGTGCTCGTTCTGGGTAAATAGAGTTTCTAGCATTTATGTTAGTTACTTGTTCCCCGGATAGTTAGTTACGTAGCCAATTGTGGAACTTTCTTGCTAAAATTTTTAAGAATACTAATTGGGTCAAACCAATTAGTTCTTATTAATTATAACGATTATCAATTAACAATCAATTCAGAACTGGCACGGACTTGGGGAATCCGACTGTCTAATTAAAACAAAGCATTGTGATGGCCCTAGCGGGTGTTGACACAATGTGATTTCTGCCCAGTGCTCTGAATGTCAAAGTGAAGAAATTCAAGTAAGCGCGGGTCAACGGCGGGAGTAACTATGACTCTCTTAAGGTAGCCAAATGCCTCGTCATCTAATTAGTGACGCGCATGAATGGATTAACGAGATTCCTACTGTCCCTATCTACTATCTAGCGAAACCACAGCCAAGGGAACGGGCTTGGAATAATTAGCGGGGAAAGAAGACCCTTTTGAGCTTGACTCTAATCTGGCAGTGTAAGGAGACATAAGAGGTGTAGAATAAGTGGGAGATATTAGACTTCGGTTTGGTATCGTCAATGAAATACCACTACTCTTATTGTTTCCTTACTTACTTGATTAAATGGAACGTGTATCATTTCCTAGCCATTATACGGATATATTTATTATATCTTATGGTATTGGGTTTTGATGCAAGCTTCTTGATCAAAGTATCACGAGTTTGTTATATAATCGCAAACAAATTCTTTAATAAAACGGTGCATTTATGTATTTTTGATTTGAAAATTTGGTATAACTCCAATTACTCAGGTATGATCCAATTCAAGGACATTGCCAGGTAGGGAGTTTGACTGGGGCGGTACATCTCTCAAATAATAACGGAGGTGTCCCAAGGCCAGCTCAGTGCGGACAGAAACCACACATAGAGCAAAAGGGCAAATGCTGACTTGATCTCGGTGTTCAGTACACACAGGGACAGCAAAAGCTCGGCCTATCGATCCTTTTGGTTTAAAGAGTTTTTAACAAGAGGTGTCAGAAAAGTTACCATAGGGATAACTGGCTTGTGGCGGCCAAGCGTTCATAGCGACGTCGCTTTTTGATCCTTCGATGTCGGCTCTTCCTATCATTGTGAAGCAAAATTCACCAAGCGTTGGATTGTTCACCCATGCAAGGGAACGTGAGCTGGGTTTAGACCGTCGTGAGACAGGTTAGTTTTACCCTACTAATGACAAAACGTTGTTGCGACAGCATTCCTGCGTAGTACGAGAGGAACCGCAGGTACGGACCAATGGCACAATACTTGTTCGAGCGAACAGTGGTATGACGCTACGTCCGTTGGATTATGCCTGAACGCCTCTAAGGTCGTATCCGTGCTGGACTGCAATGATAAATAAGGGGCAATTTGCATTGTATGGCTTCTAAACCATTTAAAGTTTATAATTTACTTTATAAACGACAATGGATGTGATGCCAATGTAATTTGTAACATAGTAAATTGGGAGGATCTTCGATCACCTGATGCCGCGCTAGTTACATATAAAAGCATTATTTAATACAATGACAAAGCCTAGAATCAATTGTAAACGACTTTTGTAACAGGCAAGGTGTTGTAAGTGGTTGAGCAGCTGCCATACTGCGATCCACTGAAGCTTATCCTTTGCTTGATGATTCGATAATAAACATAAATTTAATTGTGTTTATTTTGTTTGGCTTTTTTAAGTCAGAATATATATATATATAAAATATATATATATAAAATAATAATTATATTTAAATAAATTTTATTTAAATATATTTAACAATGGTAGCCATATGTATCGTCATCCTATTAGTGACGCGTATAAAAATATTCTAAGTCCGAACATGCAAATAAGAGACATATGCAAGTATATGTACTTCTTAAGGTAGCCAACTGAATCGTCATCCTATTAGTGACGTGTATACAAATATTCTAAGTCCGAACATACAAGTAAGAGACATATGCAAGTATATGTACCTCTTAAGGTAGCCAACTGAATCGTCATCCTATTAGTGACGTGTATAAAAATATTCTAAGTCCGAACATACAAGTAAGAGACATATGCAAGTATATGTACCTCTTAAGGTAGCCAACTGAATCGTCATCCTATTAGTGACGCGTATAAAAATATTCTAAGTCCGAACATGCAAGTAAGAGACATATGCAAGTATATGTACCTCTTAAGGTAGCCAACTGAATCGTCATCCTATTAGTGACGCGTATAAAAATATTCTAAGTCCGAACATGCAAATAAGAGACATATGCAAGTATATGTACCTCTTAAGGTAGCCAACTGAATCGTCATCCTATTAGTGACGTGTATAAAAATATTCTAAGTCCGAACATACAAGTAAGAGACATATGCAAGTATATGTACCTCTTAAGGTAGCCAACTGAATCGTCATCCTATTAGTGACGTGTATAAAAATATTCTAAGTCCGAACATACAAGTAAGAGACATATGCAAGTATATGTACCTCTTAAGGTAGCCAACTGAATCGTCATCCTATTAGTGACGTGTATAAAAATATTCCAAGTCCAAACATGAGTTATATGGATATGAAAATAATATTAAGTTCTAGTATGGATATGAAAAAAATGAGTTATATGGATATGGGAAAAATAACAAGTTCTAGTATGGATATGAAAAAAATGAGTTATGTGGATATGGGAAAAATAATAAGTTCTAGTATGGATATGAAAAAAAAATGAGTTATATGGATATGGAAAAGAATACAGAGTTCTAGTATGGATATGGAAAAATGAGTTATATGAATATGGGAAAAATGATAAGTTCTAGTATGGATATGAAAAAATATTGAGTTATATGGATATTAAAGAAATAATAAGTTCTAGTATGGATATGGAATAAAATGAGTTATATAGATATGGCAAAAAATTTAATGTTCTAGTATGGATATGAAAAAATTAGTTATATGAATATGGGAAAAATATTATAAGTTCTAGTATGGATATGGGAAAAATAATAAGTTCTAGTATGGATATAAAAAAATATTGAGTTATATGGATATTAAAGAAATAATAAGTTCTAGTATGGATATGGAAAAAAATTAGTTATATTGATATGCTAAATAATGAGTTATATGCATATGGGAAAAATACTAAGTTGTAGTATGGATATGGGAAGAATACTGAGTTCTAGTATGGATATGGGAAAAATAATCAGTTCTAGTATGGATATGAAAAAATATTGAGTTTTATGGATATTGAAGAGATAATAAGCTCTAGTATGGATATGGAAAAAATTAATTATATTGTAATAGTAAATAATAAGTTATATGGATATAGGAAGAAAATTAGGTTCTAGTATGGATATGAAAAATAGTTCTATGGATATGGGAAAATAAAAAGTTCTGGTATGGATATGGAAAAATATTAAGTTATATGGATATTAAAGAAATAATAAGTTCTAGTATGGATATGGAATAAATGAGTTATATAGATATGGCAAAAATATAATGTTCTAGTATGGATATGAAAAAAATTAGTTATATGAATATGGGAAAATTTATAAGTTCTAGTATGGATATGGAAAAAAGAATAAGTTTCTAGTATGGATATGAAAAAATATTGAGTTATATGAATATTAAAGAAATAATAAGTTCTAGTATGAATATGGAAAAATATTATTTATATTGATATGTAAATAATGATTTATATGGATATGGATAAATACTAAATTCTAGTGTGGATATGGAAAAATACGAGTTATATGGATAAAAAAAAAAAATGGGAAAAAATAATAAGTTCAAGTATGGATATGGAAAAAAATTAGTTTAATAGTTATAGATATGGAAAAAAATTAATTATATAGATATAGAAACAAAAAATAAGTTATATGGATATGGTGGCATCAGTACGAAATATGCCCAATTTACATACACCGGGCCGCAGTACGATAAATACCCAATATTTAGACGTCGTGGCCAAAAACATATATAGGGAGGCAGTGCTCGCCGACCGGCCGTATTGTTCAAAATTTATGTTTTCATATTATTTTGGCAATGCTATATATAAATGATATCTTATACATATAATTCAATTATAGCGATATGGAAATACCATATTATATGTATAAAGAAAAAAAATGTATAATAAAATATACATTGACATACAAATATGGCTAGTTGTATTGATATGACGAATACATTATATGGATACGTCATATAGATTATATAAATATGACAAAAAAATATTTTATATTGATATCGCAAATAAAGAAATTACTTGAATATGGAAATAAAAGAAGTTATATTGATATGGAAGAAAATAATGAGTCATATAGATATGTTGGCATCAGTACGAAATATGCCCAATTTACATACACCGGGGCCGCAGTACGAAAAATACCCAATATTTAGACGTCGTGGCCAAAAACATATATAGGGAGGCAGTGCTCGCCGACCGGCCGTATTGTTCAAAATTTATGTTTATCATATTATTTTGGCAATGCTATATATAAATGATATCTTATACATATAATTCAATTATAGCGATATGGAAATACCATATTATATGTATAAAGAAAAAAAATGTATAATAAAATATACATTGACATACAAATATGGCTAGTTGTATGGATATGCCGTATTCATTATATGGATACGGCATATAGATTATATAAATATGACCAAAAAATATTTTATATTGATATGGCAAATAAAGAAATTACTTGAATATGGAAATAAAAGAAGTTATATTGATATGGAAGAAAATAATGAGTCATATAGATATGTTGGCATCAGTACGAAATATGCCCAATTTACATACACCGGGGCCGCAGTACGAAAAATACCCAATATTTAGACGTCGTGGCCAAAAACATATATAGGGAGGCAGTGCTCGCCGACCGGCCGTATTGTTCAAAATTTATGTTTATCATATTATTTTGGCAATGCTATATATAAATGATATCTTATACATATAATTCAATTATAGCGATATGGAAATACCATATTATATGTATAAAGAAAAAAAATGTATAATAAAATATACATTGACATACAAATATGGCTAGTTGTATGGATATGCCGTATTCATTATATGGATACGGCATATAGATTATATAAATATGACCAAAAAATATTTTATATTGATATGGCAAATAAAGAAATTACTTGAATATGGAAATAAAAGAAGTTATATTGATATGGAAGAAAATAATGAGTCATATAGATATGTTGGCATCAGTACGAAATATGCCCAATTTACATACACCGGGGCCGCAGTACGAAAAATACCCAATATTTAGACGTCGTGGCCAAAAACATATATAGGGAGGCAGTGCTCGCCGACCGGCCGTATTGTTCAAAATTTATGTTTATCATATTATTTTGGCAATGCTATATATAAATGATATCTTATACATATAATTCAATTATAGCGATATGGAAATACCATATTATATGTATAAAGAAAAAAAATGTATAATAAAATATACATTGACATACAAATATGGCTAGTTGTATGGATATGCCGTATTCATTATATGGATACGGCATATAGATTATATGGATATGACCAAAAAATAATTCATAAAGAAATTATATGAATATGGCAGAAATAATTGGTTATATTAATATGATCAAATAATACTTTATATAAAAAAGTGAATATCTTTGGTTGGGTGGCAAAGAGAATTAAATATGCCCGATATATAGACGTCGTGGCCAAAAACTACTATAGGGTGAAGTGCTTGTCTGTTGGTCTATATATATACATATAATATTTTATGCGTACACATTATTATTATAGATAGTTAATATCTATCGTATGGGTGGCAAACGGAATTAAATAATTTCGATATTTAGACGTCGTGGCCAAAAACTACTATAGGATGGTCAGTGGTTGTCCACCAATTAATTATTGAACAAACCATATGAATATCATATGCTGTTGTCAATATAATGTATATCAATAATAATAAAAAATAAGGATGGTACAGTAAGTAGTCCATCTACTATTGAACAAAATATATTATAATATATACTTTTGTTATCAATAGAACAACATATATTAAAATCAAAATATTATCCGTATAAATTTGTTTCTTAAATGAAATTAAGACTTGGCTACGCGGTTAATATTATAAACCCATGATAATAAGGTGAAACAGAGGTCAAGTTTCTATTATATATAGAATAACAAATTGTTTCCGACTTTTATCGTTAATCTTTGGTGGCAGGTATATATGATAATTTATATTAAATTATTATATCCCCTGTCGTTTGGGCACAGAGTATCGCTTGCCGGTACAATGTGTTTACAAAAAGCATTATAATAAAATATAATTGCAATATTAGTGATCAAAATAATTTCATATGCGCTCGGTTTTATATCATATATTACCAGAGAGTTATATGGAAAAGATAAATTTTAAATTTATCATCAAAATGCAAATGATTTAACTCAATATTTATATTGGTTAAACAAAAATTGTACATGTGTGGATACAATAATTATGTATGTTGAACAAAAATGATATTTTAGAATGAAATATGTATATATAATATAATAAAAACTTATAGAAAGAACAATATATATTGAAAATTGTGTTATAAAAAAGTTGTACTTTTTCTTTAACATCAATTATAAACTTGTTATATTAGTGGCGAAACAAGTAAAAATTAAAGAACGTATACGAATGCCATATAAAAATGGCCGTATTCGAATTAAAATAGAATTATTTCACAAAGCAAAAAAAAAATATTGAATTAAAATCAATATTTAAGAAAAACCGAACATATAAAATGGAAATAAAATCTATTATATTTATATTACTAATTTCTATTCAAAAAATATGAATGAAATATGAACGAAAACATTATTCTGGTTGATCCTGCCAGTAGTTATATGCTTGTCTCAAAGATTAAGCCATGCATGTCTAAGTACACACGAATTAAAAGTGAAACCGCAAAAGGCTCATTATATCAGTTATGGTTCCTTAGATCGTTAACAGTTACTTGGATAACTGTGGTAATTCTAGAGCTAATACATGCAATTAAAACATGAACCTTATGGGACATGTGCTTTTATTAGGCTAAAACCAAGCGATCGCAAGATCGTTATATTGGTTGAACTCTAGATAACATGCAGATCGTATGGTCTTGTACCGACGACAGATCTTTCAAATGTCTGCCCTATCAACTTTTGATGGTAGTATCTAGGACTACCATGGTTGCAACGGGTAACGGGGAATCAGGGTTCGATTCCGGAGAGGGAGCCTGAGAAACGGCTACCACATCTAAGGAAGGCAGCAGGCGCGTAAATTACCCACTCCCAGCTCGGGGAGGTAGTGACGAAAAATAACAATACAGGACTCATATCCGAGGCCCTGTAATTGGAATGAGTACACTTTAAATCCTTTAACAAGGACCAATTGGAGGGCAAGTCTGGTGCCAGCAGCCGCGGTAATTCCAGCTCCAATAGCGTATATTAAAGTTGTTGCGGTTAAAACGTTCGTAGTTGAACTTGTGCTTCATACGGGTAGTACAACTTACAATTGTGGTTAGTACTATACCTTTATGTATGTAAGCGTATTACCGGTGGAGTTCTTATATGTGTTTAAATACTTGTATTTTTTCATATGTTCCTCCTATTTAAAAACCTGCATTAGTGCTCTTAAACGAGTGTTATTGTGGGCCGGTACAATTACTTTGAACAAATTAGAGTGCTTAAAGCAGGCTTCAAATGCCTGAATATTCTGTGCATGGGATAATGAAATAAGACCTCTGTTCTGCTTTCATTGGTTTTCAGATCAAGAGGTAATGATTAATAGAAGCAGTTTGGGGGCATTAGTATTACGACGCGAGAGGTGAAATTCTTGGACCGTCGTAAGACTAACTTAAGCGAAAGCATTTGCCAAAGATGTTTTCATTAATCAAGAACGAAAGTTAGAGGTTCGAAGGCGATCAGATACCGCCCTAGTTCTAACCATAAACGATGCCAGCTAGCAATTGGGTGTAGCTACTTTTATGGCTCTCTCAGTCGCTTCCGGGAAACCAAAGCTTTTGGGCTCCGGGGGAAGTATGGTTGCAAAGCTGAAACTTAAAGGAATTGACGGAAGGGCACCACCAGGAGTGGAGCCTGCGGCTTAATTTGACTCAACACGGGAAAACTTACCAGGTCCGAACATAAGTGTGTAAGACAGATTGATAGCTCTTTCTCGAATCTATGGGTGGTGGTGCATGGCCGTTCTTAGTTCGTGGAGTGATTTGTCTGGTTAATTCCGATAACGAACGAGACTCAAATATATTAAATAGATATCTTCAGGATTATGGTGTTGAAGCTTATATAGCCTTCATTCATGGTGGCAGTAAAATGTTTATTGTGTTTGAATGTGTTTATATAAGTGGAGCCGTACCTGTTGGTTTGTCCCATTATAAGGACACTAGCTTCTTAAATGGACAAATTGCGTCTAGCAATAATGAGATTGAGCAATAACAGGTCTGTGATGCCCTTAGATGTCCTGGGCTGCACGCGCGCTACAATGAAAGTATCAACGTGTATTTCCTAGACCGAGAGGTCCGGGTAAACCGCTGAACCACTTTCATGCTTGGGATTGTGAACTGAAACTGTTCACATGAACTTGGAATTCCCAGTAAGTGTGAGTCATTAACTCGCATTGATTACGTCCCTGCCCTTTGTACACACCGCCCGTCGCTACTACCGATTGAATTATTTAGTGAGGTCTCCGGACGTGATCACTGTGACGCCTTGTGTGTTACGGTTGTTTCGCAAAAGTTGACCGAACTTGATTATTTAGAGGAAGTAAAAGTCGTAACAAGGTTTCCGTAGGTGAACCTGCGGAAGGATCATTATTGTATAATATCCTTACCGTTAATAAAAAAATTTGTTAATACAAATTTAATACAAATTACCAATATATATATATATATACATAATAATTATAATAATAATTATACCAAAAATATGATCTTAAAAGTAAAAGATCAAATAAATTTCGAACAAGCAAATCGAAATATTGTAATAATATAATATTATTACAAATAAATTAAATAGAAACAAACATAAAATTCGAACAAGCAAATCGAATTATTAATATAATAAAATATATTTTATATATTTATTATAAACTTTTGTGTGTATATGGACCATAATATACACGCGTTGCGAGATGTATTGGCCAACTAATTTGATGATGATCATACATTGGATAATGCAACAACCTAAAATATACAATGTTGTACCTGGTTTCAGGTTAATGTTTTATATAAAATTATCAATATATATTAACAAACAAATGCCATTACAAATAATACTTTGATATATATTGTTTATATAAAACTAAGACATTTCGCAGCATTTATTTTAGGTATATAAATACATTTATTGAAGGAATTGATATATGCCAGTAAAATGGTGTATTTTTAATTTCTTTCAATAAAAACATATTTGACCAAATTTAAAACCAATATTATAAAACTCTAAGCGGTGGATCACTCGGCTCATGGGTCGATGAAGAACGCAGCAAACTGTGCGTCATCGTGTGAACTGCAGGACACATGAACATCGACATTTTGAACGCATATCGCAGTCCATGCTGTTATGTACTTTAATTAATTTTATAGTGCTGCTTGGACTACATATGGTTGAGGGTTGTAAGACTATGCTAATTAAGTTGTTTATACAAATTTTATAATAAAATTTTATAAGCATATGGTATATTATTGGATAAAAATAATTTAATTATTTTATTCATAATATTAACAAATATATGAAAAACATTATCTCACAATAGTAATTAAACTTTGAGAAAAACGAAGAGGAATATTTTCTTTTTCAATCAAATAATACTGAGAAATGTCTAGCATAAAATATTATCTAGAATTGTCTCTTATTAATGATTTGAAATATGAAAAACGTTGACAATATTATTATTCTTCGTTAATTCGTTACAAATAAATGCCATTAATATATATATACGTCAGCTTTAAACGAATTTAATAAAATGTTTTATCATTATATATAAAGAATTAATTGCAAATAAAAGTTATATACAACCTCAACTCATATGGGACTACCCCCTGAATTTAAGCATATTAATTAGGGGAGGAAAAGAAACTAACAAGGATTTTCTTAGTAGCGGCGAGCGAAAAGAAATCAGTTCAGCACTAAGTCACTTTGTCTATATGGCAAATGTGAGATGCAGTGTATGGAGCGTCAATATTCTAGTATGAGAAATTAACGATTTAAGTCCTTCTTAAATGAGGCCATTTACCCATAGAGGGTGCCAGGCCCGTATAACGTTAATGATTACTAGATGATGTTTCCAAAGAGTCGTGTTGCTTGATAGTGCAGCACTAAGTGGGTGGTAAACTCCATCTAAAACTAAATATAACCATGAGACCGATAGTAAACAAGTACCGTGAGGGAAAGTTGAAAAGAACTCTGAATAGAGAGTTAAACAGTACGTGAAACTGCTTAGAGGTTAAGCCCGATGAACCTGAATATCCGTTATGGAAAATTCATCATTAAAATTGTAATATTTAAACAATATTATGATAATAGTGTGCATTTTTTCCATATAAGGACATTGTAATCTATTAGCATACCAAATTTATCATAAAATATAACTTATAGTTTATTCAAATTAAATTGCTTGCATTTTAACACAGAATAAATGTTATTAATTTGATAAAGTGCTGATAGATTTATATGAATACAGTGCGTTAATTTTTCGGAATTATATAATGGCATGATTATCATTGATTTTTGTGTTTATTATATGCACTTGTAGGATTAACAATGCGAAAGATTCAGGATACCTTCGGGACCCGTCTTGAAACACGGACCAAGGAGTCTAACATATGTGCAAGTTATTGGGATATAAACCTAATAGCGTAATTAACTTGACTAATAATGGGATTAGTTTTTTAACTATTTATAGCTAATTAACACAATCCGGGGCGTTCTATATAGTTATGTATAATGATATTTATATTATTTATGCCTCTAACTGGAACGTACCTTGAGCATATATGCTGTGACCCGAAAGATGGTGAACTATACTTGATCAGGTTGAAGTCAGGGGAAACCCTGATGGAAGACCGAAACAGTTCTGACGTGCAAATCGATTGTCAGAATTGAGTATAGGGGCGAAAGACCAATCGAACCATCTAGTAGCTGGTTCCTTCCGAAGTTTCCCTCAGGATAGCTGGTGCATTTTAATATTATATAAAATAATCTTATCTGGTAAAGCGAATGATTAGAGGCCTTAGGGTCGAAACGATCTTAACCTATTCTCAAACTTTAAATGGGTAAGAACCTTAACTTTCTTGATATGAAGTTTAAGGTTATGATATAATGTGCCCAGTGGGCCACTTTTGGTAAGCAGAACTGGCGCTGTGGGATGAACCAAACGTAATGTTACGGTGCCCAAATTAACAACTCATGCAGATACCATGAAAGGCGTTGGTTGCTTAAAACAGCAGGACGGTGATCATGGAAGTCGAAATCCGCTAAGGAGTGTGTAACAACTCACCTGCCGAAGCAACTAGCCCTTAAAATGGATGGCGCTTAAGTTGTATACCTATACATTACCGCTAAAGTAGATGATTTATATTACTTGTGATATAAATTTTGAAACTTTAGTGAGTAGGAAGGTACAATGGTATGCGTAGAAGTGTTTGGCGTAAGCCTGCATGGAGCTGCCATTGGTACAGATCTTGGTGGTAGTAGCAAATAATCGAATGAGACCTTGGAGGACTGAAGTGGAGAAGGGTTTCGTGTGAACAGTGGTTGATCACGAGTTAGTCGGTCCTAAGTTCAAGGCGAAAGCCGAAAATTTTCAAGTAAAACCAAAAACGCAATATATACAAATCAAGCTAATATAATATACTTGAATAATTTTGAACGAAAGGGAATACGGTTCCAATTCCGTAACCTGTTGAGTATCCGTTTGTTATTAAATATGGGCCTCGTGCTCATCCTGGCAACAGGAACGACCATAAAGAAGCCGTCGAGAGATATCGGAAGAGTTTTCTTTTCTGTTTTATAGCCGTACTACCATGGAAGTCTTTCGCAGAGAGATATGGTAGATGGGCTAGAAGAGCATGACATATACTGTTGTGTCGATATTTTCTCCTCGGACCTTGAAAATTTATGGTGGGGACACGCAAACTTCTCAACAGGCCGTACCAATATCCGCAGCTGGTCTCCAAGGTGAAGAGTCTCTAGTCGATAGAATAATGTAGGTAAGGGAAGTCGGCAAATTAGATCCGTAACTTCGGGATAAGGATTGGCTCTGAAGATTGAGATAGTCGGGCTTGATTGGGAAACAATAAACATGGTTTATGTGCTCGTTCTGGGTAAATAGAGTTTCTAGCATTTATGTTAGTTACTTGTTCCCCGGATAGTTAGTTACGTAGCCAATTGTGGAACTTTCTTGCTAAAATTTTTAAGAATACTAATTGGGTCAAACCAATTAGTTCTTATTAATTATAACGATTATCAATTAACAATCAATTCAGAACTGGCACGGACTTGGGGAATCCGACTGTCTAATTAAAACAAAGCATTGTGATGGCCCTAGCGGGTGTTGACACAATGTGATTTCTGCCCAGTGCTCTGAATGTCAAAGTGAAGAAATTCAAGTAAGCGCGGGTCAACGGCGGGAGTAACTATGACTCTCTTAAGGTAGCCAAATGCCTCGTCATCTAATTAGTGACGCGCATGAATGGATTAACGAGATTCCTACTGTCCCTATCTACTATCTAGCGAAACCACAGCCAAGGGAACGGGCTTGGAATAATTAGCGGGGAAAGAAGACCCTTTTGAGCTTGACTCTAATCTGGCAGTGTAAGGAGACATAAGAGGTGTAGAATAAGTGGGAGATATTAGACTTCGGTTTGGTATCGTCAATGAAATACCACTACTCTTATTGTTTCCTTACTTACTTGATTAAATGGAACGTGTATCATTTCCTAGCCATTATACGGATATATTTATTATATCTTATGGTATTGGGTTTTGATGCAAGCTTCTTGATCAAAGTATCACGAGTTTGTTATATAATCGCAAACAAATTCTTTAATAAAACGGTGCATTTATGTATTTTTGATTTGAAAATTTGGTATAACTCCAATTACTCAGGTATGATCCAATTCAAGGACATTGCCAGGTAGGGAGTTTGACTGGGGCGGTACATCTCTCAAATAATAACGGAGGTGTCCCAAGGCCAGCTCAGTGCGGACAGAAACCCACACATAGAGCAAAAGGGCAAATGCTGACTTGATCTCGGTGTTCAGTACACACAGGGACAGCAAAAGCTCGGCCTATCGATCCTTTTGGTTTAAAGAGTTTTTAACAAGAGGTGTCAGAAAAGTTACCATAGGGATAACTGGCTTGTGGCGGCCAAGCGTTCATAGCGACGTCGCTTTTTGATCCTTCGATGTCGGCTCTTCCTATCATTGTGAAGCAAAATTCACCAAGCGTTGGATTGTTCACCATGCAAGGGAACGTGAGCGGGGTTAGACCGTCGTGAGACAGGTTAGTTTTACCCTACTAATGACAAAACGTTGTTGCGACAGCATTCCTGCGTAGTACGAGAGGACCCGCAGGTACGGACCAATGGCACAATACTTGTTCGAGCGAACAGTGGTATGACGCTACGTCCGTTGGATTATGCCTGAACGCCTCTAAGGTCGTATCCGTGCTGGACTGCAATGATAAATAAGGGGCAATTTGCATTGTATGGCTTCTAAACCATTTAAAGTTTATAATTTACTTTATAAACGACAATGGATGTGATGCCAATGTAATTTGTAACATAGTAAATGGGAGGATCTTCGATCACCTGATGCCGCGCTAGTTACATATAAAAGCATTATTTAATACAATGACAAAGCCTAGAATCAATTGTAAACGACTTTTGTAACAGGCAAGGTGTTGTAAGTGGTTGAGCAGCTGCCATACTGCGATCCACTGAAGCTTATCCTTTGCTTGATGATTCGATAATAAACATAAATTAAATTGTGTTATTTTGTTTGGCTTTTTTAAGTCAGAAATATAAATATATCAAAATATATATATATAAAATAATAATTATATTTAAATAAATTTTATTTTAATATATTTAACAATGGTAGCCATATGTATCGTCATCCTATTAGTGACGCGTATAAAAATATTCTAAGTCCGAACATGCAAATAAGAGACATATGCAAGTATATGTACCTCTAAGGTAGCCAACTGAATCGTCATCCTATTAGTGACGTGTATACAAATATTCTAAGTCCGAACATACAAGTAAGAGACATATGCAAGTATATGTACCTCTTAAGGTAGCCAACTGAATCGTCATCCTATTAGTG
>NW_027221694.1:0-105275 GCF_030179915.1 Drosophila takahashii
GGCAGTGCTCGCCGACCGGCCGTATTGTTCAAATTTATGTTTTTCATATTATTTTGGCAATGCTATATATAAATGATATCTTATACATATAATTCAATTATAGCGATATGGAAATACCATATTATATGTATAAAGAAAAAAAATGTATAATAAAATATACATTGACATACAAATATGGCTAGTTGTATGGATATGCCGTATTCATTATATGGATACGGCATATACATTATATAAATATGACCAAAAAATATTTTATATTGATATGGCAAATAAAGAAATTACTTGAATATGGAAATAAAAGAAGTTATATTGATATGGAAGAAAATAATGAGTCATATAGATATGTTGGCATCAGTACGAAATATGCCCAATTTACATACACCGGGGCCGCAGTACGAAAAATACCCAATATTTAGACGTCGTGGCCAAAAACATATATAGGGAGGCAGTGCTCGCCGACCGGCCGTATTGTTCAAAATTTATGTTTATCATATTATTTTGGCAATGCTATATATAAATGATATCTTATACATATAATTCAATTATAGCGATATGGAAATACCATATTATATGTATAAAGAAAAAAAATGTATAATAAAATATACATTGACATACAAATATGTCTAGTTGTATGGATATGCCGTATTCATTATATGGATACGGCATATAGATTATATAAATATGACCAAAAAATATTTTATATTGATATGGCAAATAAAGAAATTACTTGAATATGGAAATAAAAGAAGTTATATTGATATGGAAGAAAATAATGAGTCATATAGATATGTTGGCATCAGTACGAAATATGCCCAATTTACATACACCGGGGCCGCAGTACGAAAAATACCCAATATTTAGACGTCGTGGCCAAAAACATATATAGGGAGGCAGTGCTCGCCGACCGGCCGTATTGTTCAAAATTTATGTTTTTCATATTATTTTGGCAATGCTATATATAAATGATATCTTATACATATAATTCAATTATAGCGATATGGAAATACCATATTATATGTATAAAGAAAAAAAATGTATAATAAAATATACATTGACATACAAATATGGCTAGTTGTATGGATATGCCGTATTCATTATATGGATACGGCATATAGATTATATAAATATGACCAAAAAATATTTTATATTGATATGGCAAATAAAGAAATTACTTGAATATGGAAATAAAAGAAGTTATATTGATATGGAAGAAAATAATGAGTCATATAGATATGTTGGCATCAGTACGAAATATGCCCAATTTACATACACCGGGGCCGCAGTACGAAAAATACCCAATATTTAGACGTCGTGGCCAAAAACATATATAGGGAGGCAGTGCTCGCCGACCGGCCGTATTGTTCAAAATTTATGTTTATCATATTATTTTGGCAATGCTATATATAAATGATATCTTATACATATAATTCAATTATAGCGATATGGAAATACCATATTATATGTATAAAGAAAAAAAATGTATAATAAAATATACATTGACATACAAATATGCTAGTTTAACTCAATAGATTATATAAATATGACCAAAAAATATTTTATATTGATATGGCAAATAAAGAAATTACTTGAATATGGAAATAAAAGAAGTTATATTGATATGGAAGAAAATAATGAGTCATATAGATATGTTGGCATCAGTACGAAATATGCCCAATTTACATACACCGGGGCCGCAGTACGAAAAATACCCAATATTTAGACGTCGTGGCCAAAAACATATATAGGGAGGCAGTGCTCGCCGACCGGCCGTATTGTTCAAAATTTATGTTTATCATATTATTTTGGCAATGCTATATATAAATGATATCTTATACATATAATTCAATTATAGCGATATGGAAATACCATATTATATGTATAAAGAAAAAAAATGTATAATAAAATATACATTGACATACAAATATGGCTAGTTGTATGGATATGCCGTATTCATTATATGGATACGGCATATAGATTATAAAAATATGACCAAAAAATATTTTATATTGATATGGCAAATAAAGAAATTACTCAAATATGGAAATAAAAGAAGTTATATTGATATGGAAGAAAATAATGAGTCATATAGATATGTTGGCATCAGTACGAAATATGCCCAATTTACATACACCGGGGCCGCAGTACGAAAAATACCCAATATTTAGACGTCGTGGCCAAAAACATATATAGGGAGGCAGTGCTCGCCGACCGGCCGTATTGTTCAAAATTTATGTTTATCATATTATTTGGCAATGCTATATATAAATGATATCTTATACATATAATTCAATTATAGCGATATGGAAATACCATATTATATGTATAAGAAAAAAAATGTATAATAAAATATACATTGACATACAAATATGGCTAGTTGTATGGATATGCCGTATTCATTATATGGATACGGCATATAGATTATATAAATATGACCAAAAAATATTTTATATTGATATGGCAAATAAAGAAATTACTTCAATATGGAAATAAAAGAAGGTATATTGATATGGAAGAAAATAATGAGTCATATAGATATGTTGGCATCAGTACGAAATATGCCCAATTTACATACACCGGGCCGCAGTACGAAAAATACCCAATATTTAGACGTCGTGGCCAAAAACATATATAGGGAGGCAGTGCTCGCCGACCGGCCGTATTGTTCAAAATTTATGTTTATCATATTATTTTGGCAATGCTATATATAAATGATATCTTATACATATAATTCAATTATAGCGATATGGAAATACCATATTATATGTATAAAGAAAAAAAATGTATAATAAAATATACATTGACATACAAATATGGCTAGTTGTATGGATATGCCGTATTCATTATATGGATACGGCATATAGATTATATAAATATGACCAAAAAATATTTTATATTGATATGGCAAATAAAGAAATTACTTGAATATGGAAATAAAAGAAGTTATATTGATATGGAAGAAAATAATGAGTCATATAGATATGTTGGCATCAGTACGAAATATGCCCAATTTACATACACCGGAGCCGCAGTACGAAAAATACCCAATATTTAGACGTCGTGGCCAAAAACATATATAGGGAGGCAGTGCTCGCCGACCGGCCGTATTGTTCAAAATTTATGTTTATCATATTATTTTGGCAATGCTATATATAAATGATATCTTATACATATAATTCAATTATAGCGATATGGAAATACCATATTATATGTATAAAAAAAAAAATGTATAATAAAATATACATTGACATACAAATATGGCTAGTTGTATGGATATGCCGTATTCATTATATGGATACGGCATATAGATTATATAAATATGACCAAAAAATATTTTATATTGATATGGCAAATAAAGAAATTACTGAATATGGAAATAAAAGAAGTTATATTGATATGGAAGAAAATAATGAGTCATATAGATATGTTGGCATCAGTACGAAATATGCCCAATTTACATACACCGGAGCCGCAGTACGAAAAATACCCAATATTTAGACGTCGTGGCCAAAAACATATATAGGGAGGCAGTGCTCGCCGACCGGCCGTATTGTTCAAAATTTATGTTTATCATATTATTTTGGCAATGCTATATATAAATGATATCTTATACATATAATTCAATTATAGCGATATGGAAATACCATATTATATGTATAATGAAAAAAAATGTATAATAAAATATACATTGACATACAAATATGGCTAGTTGTATGGATATGCCGTATTCATTATATGGATACGGCATATAGATTATATAAATATGACCAAAAAATATTTTATATTGATATGGCAAATAAAGAAATTACTTGAATATGGAAATAAAAGAAGTTATATTGATATGGAAGAAAATAATGAGTCATATAGATATGTTGGCATCAGTACGAAATATGCCCAATTTACATACACCGGCGCCGCAGTACGAAAAATACCCAATATTTAGACGTCGTGGCCAAAAACATATATAGGGAGGCAGTGCTCGCCGACCGGCCGTATTGTTCAAAATTTATGTTTATCATATTATTTTGGCAATGCTATATATAAATGATATCTTATACATATAATTCAATTATAGCGATATGGAAATACCATATTATATGTATAAAGATTATAAATGTATATTAAATTATACATTGACATACATATATGGGTAGTTGTTTGGATATGCCGTATTATTTATATGGATACGGCATATAGATTATATAAATATGACCAAAAAATATTTTATATTGATATGGCAAATAAAGAAATTACTGAATATGGAAATAAAAGAAGTTATATTGATATGGAAGAAAATAATGAGTCATATAGATATGTTGGCATCAGTACGAAATATGCCCAATTTACATACACCGGAGCCGCAGTACGAAAAATACCCAATATTTAGACGTCGTGGCCAAAAACATATATAGGGAGGCAGTGCTCGCCGACCGGCCGTATTGTTCAAAATTTATGTTTATCATATTATTTTGGCAATGCTATATATAAATGATATCTTATACATATAATTCAATTATAGCGATATGGAAATACCATATTATATGTATAATAAAAAAAAAAATGTATAATAAAATATACATTGACATACAAATATGGCTAGTTGTATGGATATGCCGTATTCATTATATGGATACGGCATATAGATTATATAAATATGACCAAAAAATATTTTATATTGATATGGCAAATAAAGAAATTACTTGAATATGGAAATAAAAGAAGTTATATTGATATGGAAGAAAATAATGAGTCATATAGATATGTTGGCATCAGTACGAAATATGCCCAATTTACATACACGGGGAGCCGCAGTACGAAAAATACCCAATATTTAGACGTCGTGGCCAAACAAATATAGGGAGGCAGTGCTCGCCGACCGGCCGTATTGTTCAAAATTTATGTTTATCATATTATTTTGGCAATTCTATATATAAATGATATCTTATACATATAATTCAATTATAGCGATATGGAAATACCATATTATATGTATAAAGAAAAAAAATGTATAATAAAATATACATTGACATACAAATATGGCTAGTTGTATGGATATGCCGTATTCATTATATGGATACGGCATATAGATTATATAAATATGACCAAAAAATATTTTATATTGATATGGCAAATAAAGAAATTACTTGAATATGGAAATAAAAGAAGTTATATTGATATGGAAGAAAATAATGAGTCATATAGATATGTTGGCATCAGTACGAAATATGCCCAATTTACATACACCGGGCCGCAGTACGAAAAATACCCAATATTTAGACGTCGTGGCCAAAAACATATATAGGGAGGCAGTGCTCGCCGACCGGCCGTATTGTTCAAAATTTATGTTTATCATATTATTTTGGCAATGCTATATATAAATGATATCTTATACATATAATTCAATTATAGCGATATGGAAATACCATATTATATGTATAAAGAAAAAAAATGTATAATAAAATATACATTGACATACAAATATGGCTAGTTGTATGGATATGCCGTATTCATTATATGGATACGGCATATAGATTATATAAATATGACCAAAAAATATTTTATATTGATATGGCAAATAAAGAAATTACTTGAATATGGAAATAAAAGAAGTTATATTGATATGGAAGAAAATAATGAGTCATATAGATATGTTGGCATCAGTACGAAATATGCCCAATTTACATACACCGGAGCCGCAGTACGAAAAATACCCAATATTTAGACGTCGTGGCCAAAAACATATATAGGGAGGCAGTGCTCGCCGACCGGCCGTATTGTTCAAAATTTATGTTTATCATATTATTTTGGCAATGCTATATATAAATGATATCTTATACATATAATTCAATTATAGCGATATGGAAATACCATATTATATGTATAAAGAAAAAAAATGTATAATAAAATATACATTGACATACAAATATGGCTAGTTGTATGGATATGCCGTATTCATTATATGGATACGGCATATAGATTATATAAATATGACCAAAAAATATTTTATATTGATATGGCAAATAAAGAAATTACTTGAATATGGAAATAAAAGAAGTTATATTGATATGGAAGAAAATAATGAGTCATATAGATATGTTGGCATCAGTACGAAATATGCCCAATTTACATACACCGGGCCGCAGTACGAAAAATACCCAATATTTAGACGTCGTGGCCAAAAACATATATAGGGAGGCAGTGCTCGCCGACCGGCCGTATTGTTCAAAATTTATGTTTATCATATTATTTTGGCAATGCTATATATAAATGATATCTTATACATATAATTCAATTATAGCGATATGGAAATACCATATTATATGTATAAAGAAAAAAAATGTATAATAAAATATACATTGACATACAAATATGGCTAGTTGTATGGATATGCCGTATTCATTATATGGATACGGCATATAGATTATATAAATATGACCAAAAAATATTTTATATTGATATGGCAAATAAAGAAATTACTTGAATATGGAAATAAAAGAAGTTATATTGATATGGAAGAAAATAATGAGTCATATAGATATGTTGGCATCAGTACGAAATATGCCCAATTTACATACACCGGAGCCGCAGTACGAAAAATACCCAATATTTAGACGTCGTGGCCAAAAACATATATAGGGAGGCAGTGCTCGCCGACCGGCCGTATTGTTCAAAATTTATGTTTATCATATTATTTTGGCAATGCTATATATAAATGATATCTTATACATATAATTCAATTATAGCGATATGGAAATACCATATTATATGTATAAAGAAAAAAAATGTATAATAAAATATACATTGACATACAAATATGGCTAGTTGTATGGATATGCCGTATTCATTATATGGATACGGCATATAGATTATATAAATATGACCAAAAAAATTTTATATTGATATGGCAAATAAAGAAATTACTTGAATATGGAAATAAAAGAAGTTATATTGATATGGAAGAAAATAATGAGTCATATAGATATGTTGGCATCAGTACGAAATATGCCCAATTTACATACACCGGGGCCGCAGTACGAAAAATACCCAATATTTAGACGTCGTGGCCAAAAACATATATAGGGAGGCAGTGCTCGCCGACCGGCCGTATTGTTCAAAATTTATGTTTATCATATTATTTTGGCAATGCTATATATAAATGATATCTTATACATATAATTCAATTATAGCGATATGGAAATACCATATTATATGTATAAAGAAAAAAAATGTATAATAAAATATACATTGACATACAAATATGGCTAGTTGTATGGATATGCCGTATTCATTATATGGATACGGCATATAGATTATATAAATATGACCAAAAAATATTTTATATTGATATGGCAAATAAAGAAATTACTTGAATATGGAAATAAAAGAAGTTATATTGATATGGAAGAAAATAATGAGTCATATAGATATGTTGGCATCAGTACGAAATATGCCCAATTTACATACACCGGGCCGCAGTACGAAAAATACCCAATATTTAGACGTCGTGGCCAAAAACATATATAGGGAGGCAGTGCTCGCCGACCGGCCGTATTGTTCAAAATTTATGTTTATCATATTATTTTGGCAATGCTATATATAAATGATATCTTATACATATAATTCAATTATAGCGATATGGAAATACCATATTATATGTATAAAGAAAAAAAATGTATAATAAAATATACATTGACATACAAATATGGCTAGTTGTATGGATATGCCGTATTCATTATATGGATACGGCATATAGATTATATAAATATGACCAAAAAATATTTTATATTGATATGGCAAATAAAGAAATTACTCGAATATGGAAATAAAAGAAGTTATATTGATATGGAAGAAAATAATGAGTCATATAGATATGTTGGCATCAGTACGAAATATGCCCAATTTACATACACCGGAGCCGCAGTACGAAAAATACCCAATATTTAGACGTCGTGGCCAAAAACATATATAGGGAGGCAGTGCTCGCCGACCGGCCGTATTGTTCAAAATTTATGTTTATCATATTATTTTGGCAATGCTATATATAAATGATATCTTATACATATAATTCAATTATAGCGATATGGAAATACCATATTATATGTATAAAGAAAAAAAATGTATAATAAATGATTCATTGACATACAAATATGGCTAGTTGTATGGATATGCCGTATTCATTATATGGATACGGCATATAGATTATATAAATATGACCAAAAAATATTTTATATTGATATGGCAAATAAAGAAATTACTTGAATATGGAAATAAAAGAAGTTATATTGATATGGAAGAAAATAATGAGTCATATAGATATGTTGGCATCAGTACGAAATATGCCCAATTTACATACACCGGGGCCGCAGTACGAAAAATACCCAATATTTAGACGTCGTGGCCAAAAACATATATAGGGAGGCAGTGCTCGCCGACCGGCCGTATTGTTCAAAATTTATGTTTATCATATTATTTTGGCAATGCTATATATAAATGATATCTTATACATATAATTCAATTATAGCGATATGGAAATACCATATTATATGTATAAAGAAAAAAAATGTATAATAAAATATACATTGACATACAAATATGGCTAGTTGTATGGATATGCCGTATTCATTATATGGATACGGCATATAGATTATATAAATATGACCAAAAAATATTTTATATTGATATGGCAAATAAAGAAATTACTTGAATATGGAAATAAAAGAAGTTATATTGATATGGAAGAAAATAATGAGTCATATAGATATGTTGGCATCAGTACGAAATATGCCCAATTTACAGACACCGGGCCGCAGTACGAAAAATACCCAATATTTAGACGTCGTGGCCAAAAACATATATAGGGAGGCAGTGCTCGCCGACCGGCCGTATTGTTCAAAATTTATGTTTATCATATTATTTTGGCAATGCTATATATAAATGATATCTTATACATATAATTCAATTATAGCGATATGGAAATACCATATTATATGTATAAGAAAAAAAATGTATAATAAAATATACATTGACATACAAATATGGCTAGTTGTATGGATATGCCGTATTCATTATATGGATACGGCATATAGATTATATAAATATGACCAAAAAATATTTTATATTGATATGGCAAATAAAGAAATTACTTGAATATGGAAATAAAAGAAGTTATATTGATATGGAAGAAAATAATGAGTCATATAGATATGTTGGCATCAGTACGAAATATGCCCAATTTACATACACCGGGGCCGCAGTACGAAAAATACCCAATATTTAGACGTCGTGGCCAAAAACATATATAGGGAGGCAGTGCTCGCCGACCGGCCGTATTGTTCAAAATTTATGTTTATCATATTATTTTGGCAATGCTATATATAAATGATATCTTATACATATAATTCAATTATAGCGATATGGAAATACCATATTATATGTATAAAGAAAAAAAATGTATAATAAAATATACATTGACATACAAATATGGCTAGTTGTATGGATATGCCGTATTCATTATATGGATACGGCATATAGATTATATAAATATGACCAAAAAATATTTTATATTGATATGGCAAATAAAGAAATTACTCGAATATGGAAATAAAAGAAGTTATATTGATATGGAAGAAAATAATGAGTCATATAGATATGTTGGCATCAGTACGAAATATGCCCAATTTACATACACCGGAGCCGCAGTACGAAAAATACCCAATATTTAGACGTCGTGGCCAAAAACATATATAGGGAGGCAGTGCTCGCCGACCGGCCGTATTGTTCAAAATTTATGTTTATCATATTATTTTGGCAATGCTATATATAAATGATATCTTATACATATAATTCAATTATAGCGATATGGAAATACCATATTATATGTATAAAGAAAAAAAATGTATAATAAAATATACATTGACATACAAATATGGCTAGTTGTATGGATATGCCGTATTCATTATATGGATACGGCATATAGATTATATAAATATGACCAAAAAATATTTTATATTGATATGGCAAATAAAGAAATTACTTGAATATGGAAATAAAAGAAGTTATATTGATATGGAAGAAAATAATGAGTCATATAGATATGTTGGCATCAGTACGAAATATGCCCAATTTACATACACCGGGGGCGCAGTACGAAAAATACCCAATATTTAGACGTCGTGGCCAAAAACATATATAGGGAGGCAGTGCTCGCCGACCGGCCGTATTGTTCAAAATTTATGTTTATCATATTATTTTGGCAATGCTATATATAAATGATATCTTATACATATAATTCAATTATAGCGATATGGAAATACCATATTATATGTATAAAGAAAAAAAATGTATAATAAAATATACATTGACATACAAATATGGCTAGTTGTATGGATATGCCGTATTCATTATATGGATACGGCATATAGATTATATAAATATGACCAAAAAATATTTTATATTGATATGGCAAATAAAGAAATTACTTGAATATGGAAATAAAAGAAGTTATATTGATATGGAAGAAAATAATGAGTCATATAGATATGTTGGCATCAGTACGAAATATGCCCAATTTACATACACCGGAGCCGCAGTACGAAAAATACCCAATATTTAGACGTCGTGGCCAAAAACATATATAGGGAGGCAGTGCTCGCCGACCGGCCGTATTGTTCAAAATTTATGTTTATCATATTATTTTGGCAATGCTATATATAAATGATATCTTATACATATAATTCAATTATAGCGATATGGAAATACCATATTATATGTATAAAGAAAAAAAATGTATAATAAAATATACATTGACATACAAATATGGCTAGTTGTATGGATATGCCGTATTCATTATATGGATACGGCATATACATTATATAAATATGACCAAAAAATATTTTATATTGATATGGCAAATAAAGAAATTACTTGAATATGGAAATAAAAGAAGTTATATTGATATGGAAGAAAATAATGAGTCATATAGATATGTTGGCATCAGTACGAAATATGCCCAATTTACATACACCGGAGCCGCAGTACGAAAAATACCCAATATTTAGACGTCGTGGCCAAAAACATATATAGGGAGGCAGTGCTCGCCGACCGGCCGTATTGTTCAAAATTTATGTTTATCATATTATTTTGGCAATGCTATATATAAATGATATCTTATACATATAATTCAATTATAGCGATATGGAAATACCATATTATATGTATAAAGAAAAAAAATGTATAATAAAATATACATTGACATACAAATATGGCTAGTTGTATGGATATGCCGTATTCATTATATGGATACGGCATATAGATTATATAAATATGACCAAAAAATATTTTATATTGATATGGCAAATAAAGAAATTACTTGAATATGGAAATAAAAGAAGTTATATTGATATGGAAGAAAATAATGAGTCATATAGATATGTTGGCATCAGTACGAAATATGCCCAATTTACATACACCGGGGCCGCAGTACGAAAAATACCCAATATTTAGACGTCGTGGCCAAAAACATATATAGGGAGGCAGTGCTCGCCGACCGGCCGTATTGTTCAAAATTTATGTTTATCATATTATTTTGGCAATGCTATATATAAATGATATCTTATACATATAATTCAATTATAGCGATATGGAAATACCATATTATATGTATAAAGAATAAATTTGTATAATAAAATATACATTGACATACAAATATGGCTAGTTGTATGGATATGCCGTATTCATTATATGGATACGGCATATAGATTATATAAATATGACCAAAAAATATTTTATATTGATATGGCAAATAAAGAAATTACTTGAATATGGAAATAAAAGAAGTTATATTGATATGGAAGAAAATAATGAGTCATATAGATATGTTGGCATCAGTACGAAATATGCCCAATTTACATACACCGGGGCCGCAGTACGAAAAATACCCAATATTTAGACGTCGTGGCCAAAAACATATATAGGGAGGCAGTGCTCGCCGACCGGCCGTATTGTTCAAAATTTATGTTTTCATATTATTTTGGCAATGCTATATATAAATGATAATATGTATATCATATAATATTAATTAAAAGCGAATGAAATACCATATTATATGTATATATGAATAAAATATGTATATATACCAAATATATATTGAAATTACAAATATGGTTATATTGATATGGAAGAAAATAATGAGCAGATATTAATTATATGCCCAATTTACATACACCGGGCCGCAGTACGAAAAATACCCAATATTTAGACGTCGTGGCCAAAAACATATATAGGGAGGCAGTGCTCGCCGACCGGCCGTATTGTTCAAAATTTATGTTTATCATATTATTTTGGCAATGCTATATATAAATGATATCTTATACATATAATTCAATTATAGCGATATGGAAATACCATATTATATGTATAAAGAAAAAAACTGTATAATAAAATATACATTGACATACAAATATGGCTAGTTGTATGGATATGCCGTATTCATTATATGGATACGGCATATAGATTATATAAATATGACCAAAAAATATTTTATATTGATATGGCAAATAAAGAAATTACTTGAATATGGAAATAAAAGAAGTTATATTGATATGGAAGAAAATAATGAGTCATATAGATATGTTGGCATCAGTACGAAATATGCCCAATTTACATACACGGGGCCGCAGTACGAAAAATACCCAATATTTAGACGTCGTGGCCAAAAACATATATAGGGAGGCAGTGCTCGCCGACCGGCCGTATTGTTCAAAATTTATGTTTTCATATTATTTTGGCAATGCTATATATAAATGATATCTTATACATATAATTCAATTATAGCGATATGGAAATACCATATTATATGTATAAAGAAAAAAAATGTATAATAAAATATACATTGACATACAAATATGGCTAGTTGTATGGATATGCCGTATTCATTATATGGATACGGCATATAGATTATATAAATATGACCAAAAAATATTTTATATTGATATGGCAAATAAAGAAATTACTTGAATATGGAAATAAAAGAAGTTATATTGATATGGAAGAAAATAATGAGTCATATAGATATGTTGGCATCAGTACGAAATATGCCCAATTTACATACACCGGAGCCGCAGTACGAAAAATACCCAATATTTAGACGTCGTGGCCAAAAACATATATAGGGAGGCAGTGCTCGCCGACCGGCCGTATTGTTCAAAATTTATGTTTTTCATATTATTTTGGCAATGCTATATATAAATGATATCTTATACATATAATTCAATTATAGCGATATGGAAATACCATATTATATGTATAAAGAAAAAAAATGTATAATAAAATATACATTGACATACAAATATGGCTAGTTGTATGGATATGCCGTATTCATTATATGGATACGGCATATAGATTATATAAATATGACCAAAAAATATTTTATATTGATATGGCAAATAAAGAAATTACTTGAATATGGAAATAAAAGAAGTTATATTGATATGGAAGAAAATAATGAGTCATATAGATATGTTGGCATCAGTACGAAATATGCCCAATTTACATACACCGGGGCCGCAGTACGAAAAATACCCAATATTTAGACGTCGTGGCCAAAAACATATATAGGGAGGCAGTGCTCGCCGACCGGCCGTATTGTTCAAAATTTATGTTTATCATATTATTTTGGCAATGCTATATATAAATGATATCTTATACATATAATTCAATTATAGCGATATGGAAATACCATATTATATGTATAAAGAAAAAAAATGTATAATAAAATATACATTGACATACAAATATGGCTAGTTGTATGGATATGCCGTATTCATTATATGGATACGGCATATAGATTATATAAATATGACCAAAAAATATTTTATATTGATATGGCAAATAAAGAAATTACTTGAATATGGAAATAAAAGAAGTTATATTGATATGGAAGAAAATAATGAGTCATATAGATATGTTGGCATCAGTACGAAATATGCCCAATTTACATACACCGGGCCGCAGTACGAAAAATACCCAATATTTAGACGTCGTGGCCAAAAACATATATAGGGAGGCAGTGCTCGCCGACCGGCCGTATTGTTCAAAATTTATGGTTTTCATATTATTTTGGCAATGCTATATATAAATGATATCTTATACATATAATTCAATTATAGCGATATGGAAATACCATATTATATGTATAAAGAAAAAAAATGTATAATAAAATATACATTGACATACAAATATGGCTAGTTGTATGGATATGCCGTATTCATTATATGGATACGGCATATAGATTATATAAATATGACCAAAAAATATTTTATATTGATATGGCAAATAAAGAAATTACTGGAATATGGAAATAAAAGAAGTTATATTGATATGGAAGAAAATAATGAGTCATATAGATATGTTGGCATCAGTACGAAATATGCCCAATTTACATACACCGGGGCCGCAGTACGAAAAATACCCAATATTTAGACGTCGTGGCCAAAAACATATATAGGGAGGCAGTGCTCGCCGACCGGCCGTATTGTTCAAAATTTATGTTTATCATATTATTTTGGCAATGCTATATATAAATGATATCTTATACATATAATTCAATTATAGCGATATGGAAATACCATATTATATGTATAAAGAAAAAAATGTATAATAAAATATACATTGACATACAAATATGGCTAGTTGTATGGATATGCCGTATTCATTATATGGATACGGCATATAGATTATATAAATATGACCAAAAAATATTTTATATTGATATGGCAAATAAAGAAATTACTTGAATATGGAAATAAAAGAAGTTATATTGATATGGAAGAAAATAATGAGTCATATAGATATGTTGGCATCAGTACGAAATATGCCCAATTTACATACACCGGGGCCGCAGTACGAAAAATACCCAATATTTAGACGTCGTGGCCAAAAACATATATAGGGAGGCAGTGCTCGCCGACCGGCCGTATTGTTCAAAATTTATGTTTATCATATTATTTTGGCAATGCTATATATAAATGATATCTTATACATATAATTCAATTATAGCGATATGGAAATACCATATTATATGTATAAAGAAAAAAAATGTATAATAAAATATACATTGACATACAAATATGGCTAGTTGTATGGATATGCCGTATTCATTATATGGATACGGCATATAGATTATATAAATATGACCAAAAAATATTTTATATTGATATGGCAAATAAAGAAATTACTTGAATATGGAAATAAAAGAAGTTATATTGATATGGAAGAAAATAATGAGTCATATAGATATGTTGGCATCAGTACGAAATATGCCCAATTTACATACACCGGAGCCGCAGTACGAAAAATACCCAATATTTAGACGTCGTGGCCAAAAACATATATAGGGAGGCAGTGCTCGCCGACCGGCCGTATTGTTCAAAATTTATGTTTATCATATTATTTTGGCAATGCTATATATAAATGATATCTTATACATATAATTCAATTATAGCGATATGGAAATACCATATTATATGTATAAAGAAAAAACATGTATAATAAAATATACATTGACATACAAATATGGCTAGTTGTATGGATATGCCGTATTCATTATATGGATACGGCATATACATTATATAAAAATGACCAAAAAATATTTTATATTGATATGGCAAATAAAGAAATTACTTGAATATGGAAATAAAAGAAGTTATATTGATATGGAAGAAAATAATGAGTCATATAGATATGTTGGCATCAGTACGAAATATGCCCAATTTACATACACCGGAGCCGCAGTACGAAAAATACCCAATATTTAGACGTCGTGGCCAAAAACATATATAGGGAGGCAGTGCTCGCCGACCGGCCGTATTGTTCAAAATTTATGTTTATCATATTATTTTGGCAATGCTATATATAAATGATATCTTATACATATAATTCAATTATAGCGATATGGAAATACCATATTATATGTATAAAGAAAAAAAATGTATAATAAAATATACATTGACATACAAATATGGCTAGTTGTATGGATATGCCGTATTCATTATATGGATACGGCATATAGATTATATAAATATGACCAAAAAATATTTTAGATTGATATGGCAAATAAAGAAATTACTTGAATATGGAAATAAAAGAAGTTATATTGATATGGAAGAAAATAATGAGTCATATAGATATGTTGGCATCAGTACGAAATATGCCCAATTTACATACACCGGGGCCGCAGTACGAAAAATACCCAATATTTAGACGTCGTGGCCAAAAACATATATAGGGAGGCAGTGCTCGCCGACCGGCCGTATTGTTCAAAATTTATGTTTATCATATTATTTTGGCAATGCTATATATAAATGATATCTTATACATATAATTCAATTATAGCGATATGGAAATACCATATTATATGTATAAAGAAAAAAAATGTATAATAAAATATACATTGACATACAAATATGGCTAGTTGTATGGATATGCCGTATTCATTATATGGATACGGCATATAGATTATATAAATATGACCAAAAAATATTTTATATTGATATGGCAAATAAAGAAATTACTTGAATATGGAAATAAAAGAAGTTATATTGATATGGAAGAAAATAATGAGTCATATAGATATGTTGGCATCAGTACGAAATATGCCCAATTTACATACACCGGAGCCGCAGTACGAAAAATACCCAATATTTAGACGTCGTGGCCAAAAACATATATAGGGAGGCAGTGCTCGCCGACCGGCCGTATTGTTCAAAATTTATGTTTATCATATTATTTTGGCAATGCTATATATAAATGATATCTTATACATATAATTCAATTATAGCGATATGGAAATACCATATTATATGTATAAAGAAAAAAAATGTATAATAAAATATACATTGACATACAAATATGGCTAGTTGTATGGATATGCCGTATTCATTATATGGATACGGCATATAGATTATATAAATATGACCAAAAAATATTTTATATTGATATGGCAAATAAAGAAATTACTTGAATATGGAAATAAAAGAAGTTATATTGATATGGAAGAAAATAATGAGTCATATAGATATGTTGGCATCAGTACGAAATATGCCCAATTTACATACACCGGGGCCGCAGTACGAAAAATACCCAATATTTAGACGTCGTGGCCAAAAACATATATAGGGAGGCAGTGCTCGCCGACCGGCCGTATTGTTCAAAATTTATGTTTATCATATTATTTTGGCAATGCTATATATAAATGATATCTTATACATATAATTCAATTATAGCGATATGGAAATACCATATTATATGTATAAAGAAAAAAAATGTATAATAAAATATACATTGACATACAAATATGGCTAGTTGTATGGATATGCCGTATTCATTATATGGATACGGCATATAGATTATATAAATATGACCAAAAAATATTTTATATTGATATGGCAAATAAAGAAATTACTTGAATATGGAAATAAAAGAAGTTATATTGATATGGAAGAAAATAATGAGTCATATAGATATGTTGGCATCAGTACGAAATATGCCCAATTTACATACACCGGGGCCGCAGTACGAAAAATACCCAATATTTAGACGTCGTGGCCAAAAACATATATAGGGAGGCAGTGCTCGCCGACCGGCCGTATTGTTCAAAATTTATGTTTATCATATTATTTTGGCAATGCTATATATAAATGATATCTTATACATATAATTCAATTATAGCGATATGGAAATACCATATTATATGTATAAAGAAAAAAAATGTATAATAAAATATACATTGACATACAAATATGGCTAGTTGTATGGATATGCCGTATTCATTATATGGATACGGCATATAGATTATATAAATATGACCAAAAAATATTTTATATTGATATGGCAAATAAAGAAATTACTTGAATATGGAAATAAAAGAAGTTATATTGATATGGAAGAAAATAATGAGTCATATAGATATGTTGGCATCAGTACGAAATATGCCCAATTTACATACACCGGAGCCGCAGTACGAAAAATACCCAATATTTAGACGTCGTGGCCAAAAACATATATAGGGAGGCAGTGCTCGCCGACCGGCCGTATTGTTCAAAATTTATGTTTATCATATTATTTTGGCAATGCTATATATAAATGATATCTTATACATATAATTCAATTATAGCGATATGGAAATACCATATTATATGTATAAAGAAAAAAAATGTATAATAAAATATACATGGACATACAAATATGGCTAGTTGTATGGATATGCCGTATTCATTATATGGATACGGCATATAGATTATATAAATATGACCAAAAAATATTTTATATTGATATGGCAAATAAAGAAATTACTTGAATATGGAAATAAAAGAAGTTATATTGATATGGAAGAAAATAATGAGTCATATAGATATGTTGGCATCAGTACGAAATATGCCCAATTTACATACACCGGGGCCGCAGTACGAAAAATACCCAATATTTAGACGTCGTGGCCAAAAACATATATAGGGAGGCAGTGCTCGCCGACCGGCCGTATTGTTCAAAATTTATGTTTATCATATTATTTTGGCAATGCTATATATAAATGATATCTTATACATATAATTCAATTATAGCGATATGGAAATACCATATTATATGTATAAAGAAAAAAAATGTATAATAAAATATACATTGACATACAAATATGGCTAGTTGTATGGATATGCCGTATTCATTATATGGATACGGCATATAGATTATATAAATATGACCAAAAAATATTTTATATTGATATGGCAAATAAAGAAATTACTTGAATATGGAAATAAAAGAAGTTATATTGATATGGAAGAAAATAATGAGTCATATAGATATGTTGGCATCAGTACGAAATATGCCCAATTTACATACACCGGGGCCGCAGTACGAAAAATACCCAATATTTAGACGTCGTGGCCAAAAACATATATAGGGAGGCAGTGCTCGCCGACCGGCCGTATTGTTCAAAATTTATGTTTATCATATTATTTTGGCAATGCTATATATAAATGATATCTTATACATATAATTCAATTATAGCGATATGGAAATACCATATTATATGTATAAAGAAAAAAAATGTATAATAAAATATACATTGACATACAAATATGGCTAGTTGTATGGATATGCCGTATTCATTATATGGATACGGCATATAGATTATATAAATATGACCAAAAAATATTTTATATTGATATGGCAAATAAAGAAATTACTTGAATATGGAAATAAAAGAAGTTATATTGATATGGAAGAAAATAATGAGTCATATAGATATGTTGGCATCAGTACGAAATATGCCCAATTTACATACACCGGGCCGCAGTACGAAAAATACCCAATATTTAGACGTCGTGGCCAAAAACATATATAGGGAGGCAGTGCTCGCCGACCGGCCGTATTGTTCAAAATTTATGTTTATCATATTATTTTGGCAATGCTATATATAAATGATATCTTATACATATAATTCAATTATGGCGATATGGAAATACCATATTATATGTATAAAGAAAAAAAATGTATAATAAAATATACATTGACATACAAATATGGCTAGTTGTATGGATATGCCGTATTCATTATATGGATACGGCATATAGATTATATAAATATGACCAAAAAATATTTTATATTGATATGGCAAATAAAGAAATTACTTGAATATGGAAATAAAAGAAGTTATATTGATATGGAAGAAAATAATGAGTCATATAGATATGTTGGCATCAGTACGAAATATGCCCAATTTACATACACCGGAGCCGCAGTACGAAAAATACCCAATATTTAGACGTCGTGGCCAAAAACATATATAGGGAGGCAGTGCTCGCCGACCGGCCGTATTGTTCAAAATTTATGTTTATCATATTATTTTGGCAATGCTATATATAAATGATATCTTATACATATAATTCAATTATAGCGATATGGAAATACCATATTATATGTATAAAGAAAAAAAATGTATAATAAAATATACATTGACATACAAATATGGCTAGTTGTATGGATATGCCGTATTCATTATATGGATACGGCATATAGATTATATAAATATGACCAAAAAATATTTTATATTGATATGGCAAATAAAGAAATTACTTGAATATGGAAATAAAAGAAGTTATATTGATATGGAAGAAAATAATGAGTCATATAGATATGTTGGCATCAGTACGAAATATGCCCAATTTACATACACCGGGCCGCAGTACGAAAAATACCCAATATTTAGACGTCGTGGCCAAAAACATATATAGGGAGGCAGTGCTCGCCGACCGGCCGTATTGTTCAAAATTTATGTTTATCATATTATTTTGGCAATGCTATATATAAATGATATCTTATACATATAATTCAATTATAGCGATATGGAAATACCATATTATATGTATAAAGAAAAAAAATGTATAATAAAATATACATTGACATACAAATATGGCTAGTTGTATGGATATGCCGTATTCATTATATGGATACGGTATATAGATTATATAAATATGACCAAAAAATATTTTATATTGATATGGCAAATAAAGAAATTACTTGAATATGGAAATAAAAGAAGTTATATTGATATGGAAGAAAATAATGAGTCATATAGATATGTTGGCATCAGTACGAAATATGCCCAATTTACATACACCGGAGCCGCAGTACGAAAAATACCCAATATTTAGACGTCGTGGCCAAAAACATATATAGGGAGGCAGTGCTCGCCGACCGGCCGTATTGTTCAAAATTTATGTTTATCATATTATTTTGGCAATGCTATATATAAATGATATCTTATACGTATAATTCAATTATAGCGATATGGAAATACCATATTATATGTATAAAGAAAAAAAATGTATAATAAAATATACATTGACATACAAATATGGCTAGTTGTATGGATATGCCGTATTCATTATATGGATACGGCATATAGATTATATAAATATGACCAAAAAATATTTTATATTGATATGGCAAATAAAGAAATTACTTGAATATGGAAATAAAAGAAGTTATATTGATATGGAAGAAAATAATGAGTCATATAGATATGTTGGCATCAGTACGAAATATGCCCAATTTACATACACCGGAGCCGCAGTACGAAAAATACCCAATATTTAGACGTCGTGGCCAAAAACATATATAGGGAGGCAGTGCTCGCCGACCGGCCGTATTGTTCAAAATTTATGTTTATCATATTATTTTGGCAATGCTATATATAAATGATATCTTATACATATAATTCAATTATAGCGATATGGAAATACCATATTATATGTATAAAGAAAAAAAATGTATAATAAAATATACATTGACATACAAATATGGCTAGTTGTATGGATATGCCGTATTCATTATATGGATACGGCATATAGATTATATAAATATGACCAAAAAATATTTTATATTGATATGGCAAATAAAGAAATTACTTGAATATGGAAATAAAAGAAGTTATATTGATATGGAAGAAAATAATGAGTCATATAGATATGTTGGCATCAGTACGAAATATGCCCAATTTACATACACCGGGGCCGCAGTACGAAAAATACCCAATATTTAGACGTCGTGGCCAAAAACATATATAGGGAGGCAGTGCTCGCCGACCGGCCGTATTGTTCAAAATTTATGTTTTTCATATTATTTTGGCAATGCTATATATAAATGATATCTTATACATATAATTCAATTATAGCGATATGGAAATACCATATTATATGTATAAAGAAAAAAAATGTATAATAAAATATACATTGACATACAAATATGGCTAGTTGTATGGATATGCCGTATTCATTATATGGATACGGCATATAGATTATATAAATATGACCAAAAAATATTTTATATTGATATGGCAAATAAAGAAATTACTTGAATATGGAAATAAAAGAAGTTATATTGATATGGAAGAAAATAATGAGTCATATAGATATGTTGGCATCAGTACGAAATATGCCCAATTTACATACACCGGGGCCGCAGTACGAAAAATACCCAATATTTAGACGTCGTGGCCAAAAACATATATAGGGAGGCAGTGCTCGCCGACCGGCCGTATTGTTCAAAATTTATGTTTATCATATTATTTTGGCAATGCTATATATAAATGATATCTTATACATATAATTCAATTATAGCGATATGGAAATACCATATTATATGTATAATGAAAAAAAATGTATAATAAAATATACATTGACATACAAATATGGCTAGTTGTATGGATATGCCGTATTCATTATATGGATACATACACCGGGGCCGCAGTACGAAAAATACCCAATATTTAGACGTCGTGGCCAAAAACATATATAGGGAGGCAGTGCTCGCCGACCGGCCGTATTGTTCAAAATTTATGTTTTTCATATTATTTTGGCAATGCTATATATAAATGATATCTTATACATATAATTCAATTATAGCGATATGGAAATACCATATTATATGTATAAAGAAAAAAAATGTATAATAAAATATACATTGACATACAAATATGGCTAGTTGTATGGATATGCCGTATTCATTATATGGATACGGCATATAGATTATATAAATATGACCAAAAAATATTTTATATTGATATGGCAAATAAAGAAATTACTTGAATATGGAAATAAAAGAAGTTATATTGATATGGAAGAAAATAATGAGTCATATAGATATGTTGGCATCAGTACGAAATATGCCCAATTTACATACACCGGGGCCGCAGTACGAAAAATACCCAATATTTAGACGTCGTGGCCAAAAACATATATAGGGAGGCAGTGCTCGCCGACCGGCCGTATTGTTCAAAATTTATGTTTATCATATTATTTTGGCAATGCTATATATAAATGATATCTTATACATATAATTCAATTATAGCGATATGGAAATACCATATTATATGTATAAAGAAAAAAAATGTATAATAAAATATACATTGACATACAAATATGGCTAGTTGTATGGATATGCCGTATTCATTATATGGATACGGCATATAGATTATATAAATATGACCAAAAAATATTTTATATTGATATGGCAAATAAAGAAATTACTTGAATATGGAAATAAAAGAAGTTATATTGATATGGAAGAAAATAATGAGTCATATAGATATGTTGGCATCAGTACGAAATATGCCCAATTTACATACACCGGAGCCGCAGTACGAAAAATACCCAATATTTAGACGTCGTGGCCAAAAACATATATAGGGAGGCAGTGCTCGCCGACCGGCCGTATTGTTCAAAATTTATGTTTATCATATTATTTTGGCAATGCTATATATAAATGATATCTTATACATATAATTCAATTATAGCGATATGGAAATACCATATTATATGTATAAAGAAAAAAAATGTATACTAAAATATACATTGACATACAAATATGGCTAGTTGTATGGATATGCCGTATTCATTATATGGATACGGCATATAGATTATATAAATATGACCAAAAAATATTTTATATTGATATGGCAAATAAAGAAATTACTTGAATATGGAAATAAAAGAAGTTATATTGATATGGAAGAAAATAATGAGTCATATAGATATGTTGGCATCAGTACGAAATATGCCCAATTTACATACACCGGGCCGCAGTACGAAAAATACCCAATATTTAGACGTCGTGGCCAAAAACATATATAGGGAGGCAGTGCTCGCCGACCGGCCGTATTGTTCAAAATTTATGTTTATCATATTATTTTGGCAATGCTATATATAAATGATATCTTATACATATAATTCAATTATAGCGATATGGAAATACCATATTATATGTATTAAGATATAACACGTATACTAAAATATACATTCACATACATATATGGCTAGTTGTATGCATATGCCGTTTTCATTATATGGATACGGCTTATAGATTATATAAATATGACCAAAAAATATTTTATATTGATATGGCAAATAAAGAAATTACTTGAATATGGAAATAAAAGAAGTTATATTGATATGGAAGAAAATAATGAGTCATATAGATATGTTGGCATCAGTACGAAATATGCCCAATTTACATACACCGGGCCGCAGTACGAAAAATACCCAATATTTAGACGTCGTGGCCAAAAACATATATAGGGAGGCAGTGCTCGCCGACCGGCCGTATTGTTCAAAATTTATGTTTATCATATTATTTTGGCAATGCTATATATAAATGATATCTTATACATATAATTCAATTATAGCGATATGGAAATACCATATTATATGTATAAAGAAAAAAAATGTATAATAAAATATACATTGACATACAAATATGGCTAGTTGTATGGATATGCCGTATTCATTATATGGATACGGCATATAGATTATATAAATATGACCAAAAAATATTTTATATTGATATGGCAAATAAAGAAATTACTTGAATATGGAAATAAAAGAAGTTATATTGATATGGAAGAAAATAATGAGTCATATAGATATGTTGGCATCAGTACGAAATATGCCCAATTTACATACACCGGGGCCGCAGTACGAAAAATACCCAATATTTAGACGTCGTGGCCAAAAACATATATAGGGAGGCAGTGCTCGCCGACCGGCCGTATTGTTCAAAATTTATGTTTATCATATTATTTTGGCAATGCTATATATAAATGATATCTTATACATATAATTCAATTATAGCGATATGGAAATACCATATTATATGTATAAAGAAAAAAAATGTATAATAAAATATACATTGACATACAAATATGGCTAGTTGTATGGATATGCCGTATTCATTATATGGATACGGCATATAGATTATATAAATATGACCAAAAAATATTTTATATTGATATGGCAAATAAAGAAATTACTTGAATATGGAAATAAAAGAAGTTATATTGATATGGAAGAAAATAATGAGTCATATAGATATGTTGGCATCAGTACGAAATATGCCCAATTTACATACACCGGGGCCGCAGTACGAAAAATACCCAATATTTAGACGTCGTGGCCAAAAACATATATAGGGAGGCAGTGCTCGCCGACCGGCCGTATTGTTCAAAATTTATGTTTATCATATTATTTTGGCAATGCTATATATAAATGATATCTTATACATATAATTCAATTATAGCGATATGGAAATACCATATTATATGTATAAAGAAAAAAAATGTATAATAAAATATACATTGACATACAAATATGGCTAGTTGTATGGATATGCCGTATTCATTATATGGATACGGCATATAGATTATATAAATATGACCAAAAAATATTTTATATTGATATGGCAAATAAAGAAATTACTTGAATATGGAAATAAAAGAAGTTATATTGATATGGAAGAAAATAATGAGTCATATAGATATGTTGGCATCAGTACGAAATATGCCCAATTTACATACACCGGAGCCGCAGTACGAAAAATACCCAATATTTAGACGTCGTGGCCAAAAACATATATAGGGAGGCAGTGCTCGCCGACCGGCCGTATTGTTCAAAATTTATGTTTATCATATTATTTTGGCAATGCTATATATAAATGATATCTTATACATATAATTCAATTATAGCGATATGGAAATACCATATTATATGTATAAAGAAAAAAAATGTATAATAAAATATACATTGACATACAAATATGGCTAGTTGTATGGATATGCCGTATTCATTATATGGATACGGCATATAGATTATATAAATATGACCAAAAAATATTTTATATTGATATGGCAAATAAAGAAATTTCTTGAATATGGAAATAAAAGAAGTTAGATTGATATGGAAGAAAATAAGGAGTCATATAGATATGTTGGCCGCAGTACGAAATATGCCCAAGTTACATACACCGGGCCGCAGTACGAAAAATACCCAATATTTAGACGTCGTGGCCAAAAACATATATAGGGAGGCAGTGCTCGCCGACCGGCCGTATTGTTCAAAATTTATGTTTATCATATTATTTTGGCAATGCTATATATAAATGATATCTTATACATATAATTCAATTATAGCGATATGGAAATACCATATTATATGTATAAAGAAAAAAAATGTATAATAAAATATACATTGACATACAAATATGGCTAGTTGTATGGATATGCCGTATTCATTATATGGATACGGCATATAGATTATATAAATATGACCAAAAAATATTTTATATTGATATGGCAAATAAAGAAATTACTTGAATATGGAAATAAAAGAAGGTATATTGATATGGAAGAAAATAATGAGTCATATAGATATGTTGGCATCAGTACGAAATATGCCCAATTTACATACACCAGGGCCGCAGTACGAAAAATACCCAATATTTAGACGTCGTGGCCAAAAACATATATAGGGAGGCAGTGCTCGCCGACCGGCCGTATTGTTCAAAATTTATGTTTATCATATTATTTTGGCAATGCTATATATAAATGATATCTTATACATATAATTCAATTATAGCGATATGGAAATACCATATTATATGTATAAAGAAAAAAAATGTATAATAAAATATACATTGACATACAAATATGGCTAGTTGTATGGATATGCCGTATTCATTATATGGATACGGCATATAGATTATATAAATATGACCAAAAAATATTTTATATTGATATGGCAAATAAAGAAATTACTTGAATATGGAAATAAAAGAAGTTATATTGATATGGAAGAAAATAATGAGTCATATAGATATGTTGGCATCAGTACGAAATATGCCCAATTTACATACACCGGGGCCGCAGTACGAAAAATACCCAATATTTAGACGTCGTGGCCAAAAACATATATAGGGAGGCAGTGCTCGCCGACCGGCCGTATTGTTCAAAATTTATGTTTATCATATTATTTTGGCAATGCTATATATAAATGATATCTTATACATATAATTCAATTATAGCGATATGGAAATACCATATTATATGTATAAAGAAAAAAAATGTATAATAAAATATACATTGACATACAAATATGGCTAGTTGTATGGATATGCCGTATTCATTATATGGATACGGCATATAGATTATATAAATATGACCAAAAAATATTTTATATTGATATGGCAAATAAAGAAATTACTTGAATATGGAAATAAAAGAAGTTATATTGATATGGAAGAAAATAATGAGTCATATAGATATGTTGGCATCAGTACGAAATATGCCCAATTTACATACACCGGAGCCGCAGTACGAAAAATACCCAATATTTAGACGTCGTGGCCAAAAACATATATAGGGAGGCAGTGCTCGCCGACCGGCCGTATTGTTCAAAATTTATGTTTATCATATTATTTTGGCAATGCTATATATAAATGATATCTTATACATATAATTCAATTATAGCGATATGGAAATACCATATTATATGTATAAAGAAAAAAAATGTATAATAAAATATACATTGACATACAAATATGGCTAGTTGTATGGATATGCCGTATTCATTATATGGATACGGCATATAGATTATATAAATATGACCAAAAAATATTTTATATTGATATGGCAAATAAAGAAATTACTTGAATATGGAAATAAAAGAAGTTATATTGATATGGAAGAAAATAATGAGTCATATAGATATGTTGGCATCAGTACGAAATATGCCCAATTTACATACACCGGGGCCGCAGTACGAAAAATACCCAATATTTAGACGTCGTGGCCAAAAACATATATAGGGAGGCAGTGCTCGCCGACCGGCCGTATTGTTCAAAATTTATGTTTATCATATTATTTTGGCAATGCTATATATAAATGATATCTTATACATATAATTCAATTATAGCGATATGGAAATACCATATTATATGTATAAAGAAAAAAAATGTATAATAAAATATACATTGACATACAAATATGGCTAGTTGTATGGATATGCCGTATTCATTATATGGATACGGCATATAGATTATATAAATATGACCAAAAAATATTTTATATTGATATGGCAAATAAAGAAATTACTTGAATATGGAAATAAAAGAAGTTATATTGATATGGAAGAAAATAATGAGTCATATAGATATGTTGGCATCAGTACGAAATATGCCCAATTTACATACACCGGAGCCGCAGTACGAAAAATACCCAATATTTAGACGTCGTGGCCAAAAACATATATAGGGAGGCAGTGCTCGCCGACCGGCCGTATTGTTCAAAATTTATGTTTATCATATTATTTTGGCAATGCTATATATAAATGATATCTTATACATATAATTCAATTATAGCGATATGGAAATACCATATTATATGTATAAAGAAAAAAAATGTATAATAAAATATACATTGACATACAAATATGGCTAGTTGTATGGATATGCCGTATTCATTATATGGATACGGCATATAGATTATATAAATATGACCAAAAAATATTTTATATTGATATGGCAAATAAAGAAATTACTTGAATATGGAAATAAAAGAAGTTATATTGATATGGAAGAAAATAATGAGTCATATAGATATGTTGGCATCAGTACGAAATATGCCCAATTTACATACACCGGAGCCGCAGTACGAAAAATACCCAATATTTAGACGTCGTGGCCAAAAACATATATAGGGAGGCAGTGCTCGCCGACCGGCCGTATTGTTCAAAATTTATGTTTATCATATTATTTTGGCAATGCTATATATAAATGATATCTTATACATATAATTCAATTATAGCGATATGGAAATACCATATTATATGTATAAAGAAAAAAAATGTCTAATAAAATATACATTGACATACAAATATGGCTAGTTGTATGGATATGCCGTATTCATTATATGGATACGGCATATAGATTATATAAATATGACCAAAAAATATTTTATATTGATATGGCAAATAAAGAAATTACTTGAATATGGAAATAAAAGAAGTTATATTGATATGGAAGAAAATAATGAGTCATATAGATATGTTGGCATCAGTACGAAATATGCCCAATTTACATACACCGGGCCGCAGTACGAAAAATACCCAATATTTAGACGTCGTGGCCAAAAACATATATAGGGAGGCAGTGCTCGCCGACCGGCCGTATTGTTCAAAATTTATGTTTATCATATTATTTTGGCAATGCTATATATAAATGATATCTTATACATATAATTCAATTATAGCGATATGGAAATACCATATTATATGTATAAAGAAAAAAAATGTATAATAAAATATACATTGACATACAAATATGGCTAGTTGTATGGATATGCCGTATTCATTATATGGATACGGCATATAGATTATATAAATATGACCAAAAAATATTTTATATTGATATGGCAAATAAAGAAATTACTTGAATATGGAAATAAAAGAAGTTATATTGATATGGAAGAAAATAATGAGTCATATAGATATGTTGGCATCAGTACGAAATATGCCCAATTTACATACACCGGGGCCGCAGTACGAAAAATACCCAATATTTAGACGTCGTGGCCAAAAACATATATAGGGAGGCAGTGCTCGCCGACCGGCCGTATTGTTCAAAATTTATGTTTATCATATTATTTTGGCAATGCTATATATAAATGATATCGTATACATATAATTTAATTAAAGCGATATGGAAATACCATATTATATGTATAATGAAAAAAAATGTATAATAAAATATACATTGACATACAAATATGGCTAGTTGTATGGATATGCCGTATTCATTATATGGATACATACACCGGGGCCGCAGTACGAAAAATACCCAATATTTAGACGTCGTGGCCAAAAACATATATAGGGAGGCAGTGCTCGCCGACCGGCCGTATTGTTCAAAATTTATGTTTATCATATTATTTTGGCAATGCTATATATAAATGATATCTTATACATATAATTCAATTATAGCGATATGGAAATACCATATTATATGTATAAAGAAAAAAAATGTATAATAAAATATACATTGACATACAAATATGGCTAGTTGTATGGATATGCCGTATTCATTATATGGATACGGCATATAGATTATATAAATATGACCAAAAAATATTTTATATTGATATGGCAAATAAAGAAATTACTTGAATATGGAAATAAAAGAAGTTATATTGATATGGAAGAAAATAATGAGTCATATAGATATGTTGGCATCAGTACGAAATATGCCCAATTTACATACACCGGGGCCGCAGTACGAAAAATACCCAATATTTAGACGTCGTGGCCAAAAACATATATAGGGAGGCAGTGCTCGCCGACCGGCCGTATTGTTCAAAATTTATGTTTATCATATTATTTTGGCAATGCTATATATAAATGATATCTTATACATATAATTCAATTATAGCGATATGGAAATACCATATTATATGTATAAAGAAAAAAAATGTATAATAAAATATACATTGACATACAAATATGGCTAGTTGTATGGATATGCCGTATTCATTATATGGATACGGCATATAGATTATATAAATATGACCAAAAAATATTTTATATTGATATGGCAAATAAAGAAATTACTTGAATATGGAAATAAAAGAAGTTATATTGATATGGAAGAAAATAATGAGTCATATAGATATGTTGGCATCAGTACGAAATATGCCCAATTTACATACACCGGGGCCGCAGTACGAAAAATACCCAATATTTAGACGTCGTGGCCAAAAACATATATAGGGAGGCAGTGCTCGCCGACCGGCCGTATTGTTCAAAATTTATGTTTTTCATATTATTTTGGCAATGCTATATATAAATGATATCTTATACATATAATTCAATTATAGCGATATGGAAATACCATATTATATGTATAAAGAAAAAAAATGTATAATAAAATATACATTGACATACAAATATGGCTAGTTGTATGGATATGCCGTATTCATTATATGGATACGGCATATAGATTATATAAATATGACCAAAAAATATTTTATATTGATATGGCAAATAAAGAAATTACTCGAATATGGAAATAAAAGAAGTTATATTGATATGGAAGAAAATAATGAGTCATATAGATATGTTGGCATCAGTACGAAATATGCCCAATTTACATACACCGGGCCGCAGTACGAAAAATACCCAATATTTAGACGTCGTGGCCAAAAACATATATAGGGAGGCAGTGCTCGCCGACCGGCCGTATTGTTCAAAATTTATGTTTATCATATTATTTTGGCAATGCTATATATAAATGATATCTTATACATATAATTCAATTATAGCGATATGGAAATACCATATTATATGTATAAAGAAAAAAAATGTATAATAAAATATACATTGACATACAAATATGGCTAGTTGTATGGATATGCCGTATTCATTATATGGATACGGCATATAGATTATATAAATATGACCAAAAAATATTTTATATTGATATGGCAAATAAAGAAATTACTTGAATATGGAAATAAAAGAAGTTATATTGATATGGAAGAAAATAATGAGTCATATAGATATGTTGGCATCAGTACGAAATATGCCCAATTTACATACACCGGGGCCGCAGTACGAAAAATACCCAATATTTAGACGTCGTGGCCAAAAACATATATAGGGAGGCAGTGCTCGCCGACCGGCCGTATTGTTCAAAATTTATGGTTTTCATATTATTTTGGCAATGCTATATATAAATGATATCTTATACATATAATTCAATTATAGCGATATGGAAATACCATATTATATGTATAAAGAAAAAAAATGTATAATAAAATATACATTGACATACAAATATGGCTAGTTGTATGGATATGCCGTATTCATTATATGGATACGGCATATAGATTATATAAATATGACCAAAAAATATTTTATATTGATATGGCAAATAAAGAAATTACTTGAATATGGAAATAAAAGAAGTTATATTGATATGGAAGAAAATAATGAGTCATATAGATATGTTGGCATCAGTACGAAATATGCCCAATTTACATACACCGGGGCCGCAGTACGAAAAATACCCAATATTTAGACGTCGTGGCCAAAAACATATATAGGGAGGCAGTGCTCGCCGACCGGCCGTATTGTTCAAAATTTATGTTTATCATATTATTTTGGCAATGCTATATATAAATGATATCTTATACATATAATTCAATTATAGCGATATGGAAATACCATATTATATGTATAAAGAAAAAAAATGTATAATAAAATATACATTGACATACAAATATGGCTAGTTGTATGGATATGCCGTATTCATTATATGGATACGGCATATAGATTATATAAATATGACCAAAAAATATTTTATATTGATATGGCAAATAAAGAAATTACTTGAATATGGAAATAAAAGAAGTTATATTGATATGGAAGAAAATAATGAGTCATATAGATATGTTGGCATCAGTACGAAATATGCCCAATTTACATACACCGGGGCCGCAGTACGAAAAATACCCAATATTTAGACGTCGTGGCCAAAAACATATATAGGGAGGCAGTGCTCGCCGACCGGCCGTATTGTTCAAAATTTATGTTTATCATATTATTTTGGCAATGCTATATATAAATGATATCTTATACATATAATTCAATTATAGCGATATGGAAATACCATATTATATGTATAAAGAAAAAAAATGTATAATAAAATATACATTGACATACAAATATGGCTAGTTGTATGGATATGCCGTATTCATTATATGGATACGGCATATAGATTATATAAATATGACCAAAAAATATTTTATATTGATATGGCAAATAAAGAAATTACTTGAATATGGAAATAAAAGAAGTTATATTGATATGGAAGAAAATAATGAGTCATATAGATATGTTGGCATCAGTACGAAATATGCCCAATTTACATACACCGGGGCGCAGTACGAAAAATACCCAATATTTAGACGTCGTGGCCAAAAACATATATAGGGAGGCAGTGCTCGCCGACCGGCCGTATTGTTCAAAATTTATGTTTTTCATATTATTTTGGCAATGCTATATATAAATGATATCTTATACATATAATTCAATTATAGCGATATGGAAATACCATATTATATGTATAAAAAAAAAAATGTATAATAAAATATACATTGACATACAAATATGGCTAGTTGTATGGATATGCCGTATTCATTATATGGATACGGCATATAGATTATATAAATATGACCAAAAAATATTTTATATTGATATGGCAAATAAAGAAATTACTTGAATATGGAAATAAAAGAAGTTATATTGATATGGAAGAAAATAATGAGTCATATAGATATGTTGGCATCAGTACGAAATATGCCCAATTTACATACACCGGGGCCGCAGTACGAAAAATACCCAATATTTAGACGTCGTGGCCAAAAACATATATAGGGAGGCAGTGCTCGCCGACCGGCCGTATTGTTCAAAATTTATGTTTATCATATTATTTTGGCAATGCTATATATAAATGATATCTTATACATATAATTCAATTATAGCGATATGGAAATACCATATTATATGTATAAAGAAAAAAAATGTATAATAAAATATACATTGACATACAAATATGGCTAGTTGTATGGATATGCCGTATTCATTATATGGATACGGCATATAGATTATATAAATATGACCAAAAAATATTTTATATTGATATGGCAAATAAAGAAATTACTTGAATATGGAAATAAAAGAAGTTATATTGATATGGAAGAAAATAATGAGTCATATAGATATGTTGGCATCAGTACGAAATATGCCCAATTTACATACACCGGAGCCGCAGTACGAAAAATACCCAATATTTAGACGTCGTGGCCAAAAACATATATAGGGAGGCAGTGCTCGCCGACCGGCCGTATTGTTCAAAATTTATGTTTATCATATTATTTTGGCAATGCTATATATAAATGATATCTTATACATATAATTCAATTATAGCGATATGGAAATACCATATTATATGTATAAAGAAAAAAAATGTATAATAAAATATACATTGACATACAAATATGGCTAGTTGTATGGATATGCCGTATTCATTATATGGATACGGCATATAGATTATATAAATATGACCAAAAAATATTTTATATTGATATGGCAAATAAAGAAATTACTTGAATATGGAAATAAAAGAAGTTATATTGATATGGAAGAAAATAATGAGTCATATAGATATGTTGGCATCAGTACGAAATATGCCCAATTTACATACACCGGGCCGCAGTACGAAAAATACCCAATATTTAGACGTCGTGGCCAAAAACATATATAGGGAGGCAGTGCTCGCCGACCGGCCGTATTGTTCAAAATTTATGTTTATCATATTATTTTGGCAATGCTATATATAAATGATATCTTATACATATAATTCAATTATAGCGATATGGAAATACCATATTATATGTATAAAGAAAAAAAATGTATAATAAAATATACATTGACATACAAATATGGCTAGTTGTATGGATATGCCGTATTCATTATATGGATACGGCATATAGATTATATAAATATGACCAAAAAATATTTTATATTGATATGGCAAATAAAGAAATTACTCGAATATGGAAATAAAAGAAGTTATATTGATATGGAAGAAAATAATGAGTCATATAGATATGTTGGCATCAGTACGAAATATGCCCAATTTACATACACCGGAGCCGCAGTACGAAAAATACCCAATATTTAGACGTCGTGGCCAAAAACATATATAGGGAGGCAGTGCTCGCCGACCGGCCGTATTGTTCAAAATTTATGTTTATCATATTATTTTGGCAATGCTATATATAAATGATATCTTATACATATAATTCAATTATAGCGATCTGGAAATACCATATTATATGTATAAAGAAAAAAAATGTATAATAAAATATACATTGACATACAAATATGGCTAGTTGTATGGATATGCCGTATTCATTATATGGATACGGCATATAGATTATATAAATATGACCAAAAAATATTTTATATTGATATGGCAAATAAAGAAATTACTTGAATATGGAAATAAAAGAAGTTATATTGATATGGAAGAAAATAATGAGTCATATAGATATGTTGGCATCAGTACGAAATATGCCCAATTTACATACACCGGAGCCGCAGTACGAAAAATACCCAATATTTAGACGTCGTGGCCAAAAACATATATAGGGAGGCAGTGCTCGCCGACCGGCCGTATTGTTCAAAATTTATGTTTATCATATTATTTTGGCAATGCTATATATAAATGATATCTTATACATATAATTCAATTATAGCGATATGGAAATACCATATTATATGTATAAAGAAAAAAAATGTATAATAAAATATACATTGACATACAAATATGGCTAGTTGTATGGATATGCCGTATTCATTATATGGATACGGCATATAGATTATATAAATATGACCAAAAAATATTTTATATTGATATGGCAAATAAAGAAATTACTTGAATATGGAAATAAAAGAAGTTATATTGATATGGAAGAAAATAATGAGTCATATAGATATGTTGGCATCAGTACGAAATATGCCCAATTTACATACACCGGGGCCGCAGTACGAAAAATACCCAATATTTAGACGTCGTGGCCAAAAACATATATAGGGAGGCAGTGCTCGCCGACCGGCCGTATTGTTCAAAATTTATGTTTATCATATTATTTTGGCAATGCTATATATAAATGATATCTTATACATATAATTCAATTATAGCGATATGGAAATACCATATTATATGTATAAAGAAAAAAAATGTATAATAAAATATACATTGACATACAAATATGGCTAGTTGTATGGATATGCCGTATTCATTATATGGATACGGCATATAGATTATATAAATATGACCAAAAAATATTTTATATTGATATGGCAAATAAAGAAATTACTTGAATATGGAAATAAAAGAAGTTATATTGATATGGAAGAAAATAATGAGTCATATAGATATGTTGGCATCAGTACGAAATATGCCCAATTTACATACACCGGAGCCGCAGTACGAAAAATACCCAATATTTAGACGTCGTGGCCAAAAACATATATAGGGAGGCAGTGCTCGCCGACCGGCCGTATTGTTCAAAATTTATGTTTATCATATTATTTTGGCAATGCTATATATAAATGATATCTTATACATATAATTCAATTATAGCGATATGGAAATACCATATTATATGTATAAAGAAAAAAATGTATAATAAAATATACATTGACATACAAATATGGCTAGTTGTATGGATATGCCGTATTCATTATATGGATACGGCATATAGATTATATAAATATGACCAAAAAATATTTTATATTGATATGGCAAATAAAGAAATTACTTGAATATGGAAATAAAAGAAGTTATATTGATATGGAAGAAAATAATGAGTCATATAGATATGTTGGCATCAGTACGAAATATGCCCAATTTACATACACCGGGCCGCAGTACGAAAAATACCCAATATTTAGACGTCGTGGCCAAAAACATATATAGGGAGGCAGTGCTCGCCGACCGGCCGTATTGTTCAAAATTTATGTTTATCATATTATTTTGGCAATGCTATATATAAATGATATCTTATACATATAATTCAATTATAGCGATATGGAAATACCATATTATATGTATAAAGAAAAAAAATGTATAATAAAATATACATTGACATACAAATATGGCTAGTTGTATGGATATGCCGTATTCATTATATGGATACGGCATATAGATTATATAAATATGACCAAAAAATATTTTATATTGATATGGCAAATAAAGAAATTACTTGAATATGGAAATAAAAGAAGTTATATTGATATGGAAGAAAATAATGAGTCATATAGATATGTTGGCATCAGTACGAAATATGCCCAATTTACATACACCGGGGCCGCAGTACGAAAAATACCCAATATTTAGACGTCGTGGCCAAAAACATATATAGGGAGGCAGTGCTCGCCGACCGGCCGTATTGTTCAAAATTTATGTTTATCATATTATTTTGGCAATGCTATATATAAATGATATCTTATACATATAATTCAATTATAGCGATATGGAAATACCATATTATATGTATAAAGAAAAAAAATGTATAATAAAATATACATTGACATACAAATATGGCTAGTTGTATGGATATGCCGTATTCATTATATGGATACGGCATATAGATTATATAAATATGACCAAAAAATATTTTATATTGATATGGCAAATAAAGAAATTACTTGAATATGGAAATAAAAGAAGTTATATTGATATGGAAGAAAATAATGAGTCATATAGATATGTTGGCATCAGTACGAAATATGCCCAATTTACATACACCGGGCCGCAGTACGAAAAATACCCAATATTTAGACGTCGTGGCCAAAAACATATATAGGGAGGCAGTGCTCGCCGACCGGCCGTATTGTTCAAAATTTATGTTTATCATATTATTTTGGCAATGCTATATATAAATGATATCTTATACATATAATTCAATTATAGCGATATGGAAATACCATATTATATGTATAAAGAAAAAAAATGTATAATAAAATATACATTGACATACAAATATGGCTAGTTGTATGGATATGCCGTATTCATTATATGGATACGGCATATAGATTATATAAATATGACCAAAAATATTTTATATTGATATGGCAAATAAAGAAATTACTTGAATATGGAAATAAAAGAAGTTATATTGATATGGAAGAAAATAATGAGTCATATAGATATGTTGGCATCAGTACGAAATATGCCCAATTTACATACACCGGGCCGCAGTACGAAAAATACCCAATATTTAGACGTCGTGGCCAAAAACATATATAGGGAGGCAGTGCTCGCCGACCGGCCGTATTGTTCAAAATTTATGTTTATCATATTATTTTGGCAATGCTATATATAAATGATATCTTATACATATAATTCAATTATAGCGATATGGAAATACCATATTATATGTATAAAGAAAAAAAATGTATAATAAAATATACATTGACATACAAATATGGCTAGTTGTATGGATATGCCGTATTCATTATATGGATACGGCATATAGATTATATAAATATGACCAAAAAATATTTTATATTGATATGGCAAATAAAGAAATTACTTGAATATGGAAATAAAAGAAGTTATATTGATATGGAAGAAAATAATGAGTCATATAGATATGTTGGCATCAGTACGAAATATGCCCAATTTACATACACCGGAGCCGCAGTACGAAAAATACCCAATATTTAGACGTCGTGGCCAAAAACATATATAGGGAGGCAGTGCTCGCCGACCGGCCGTATTGTTCAAAATTTATGTTTTTCATATTATTTTGGCAATGCTATATATAAATGATATCGTATACATATAATTTAATTATAGCGATATGGAAATACCATATTATATGTATAATTGAAAAAAATGTATAATAAAATATAATAAATTGACATACAAATATGGCTAGTTGATATGGATATGCCGTATTCATTATATGGATACATACACCGGGGCCGCAGTACGAAAAATACCCAATATTTAGACGTCGTGGCCAAAAACATATATAGGGAGGCAGTGCTCGCCGACCGGCCGTATTGTTCAAAATTTATGTTTTTCATATTATTTTGGCAATGCTATATATAAATGATATCTTATACATATAATTCAATTATAGCGATATGGAAATACCATATTATATGTATAAAGAAAAAAAATGTATAATAAAATATACATTGACATACAAATATGGCTAGTTGTATGGATATGCCGTATTCATTATATGGATACGGCATATAGATTATATAAATATGACCAAAAAATATTTTATATTGATATGGCAAATAAAGAAATTACTTGAATATGGAAATAAAAGAAGTTATATTGATATGGAAGAAAATAATGAGTCATATAGATATGTTGGCATCAGTACGAAATATGCCCAATTTACATACACCGGGGCCGCAGTACGAAAAATACCCAATATTTAGACGTCGTGGCCAAAAACATATATAGGGAGGCAGTGCTCGCCGACCGGCCGTATTGTTCAAAATTTATGTTTTTCATATTATTTTGGCAATGCTATATATAAATGATATCTTATACATATAATTCAATTATAGTGATATGGAAATACCATATTATATGTATAAAGAAAAAAATGTATAATAAAATATACATTGACATACAAATATGGCTAGTTGTATGGATATGCCGTATTCATTATATGGATACGGCATATAGATTATATAAATATGACCAAAAAATATTTTATATTGATATGGCAAATAAAGAAATTACTTGAATATGGAAATAAAAGAAGTTATATTGATATGGAAGAAAATAATGAGTCATATAGATATGTTGGCATCAGTACGAAATATGCCCAATTTACATACACCGGGCCGCAGTACGAAAAATACCCAATATTTAGACGTCGTGGCCAAAAACATATATAGGGAGGCAGTGCTCGCCGACCGGCCGTATTGTTCAAAATTTATGTTTATCATATTATTTTGGCAATGCTATATATAAATGATATCTTATACATATAATTCAATTATAGCGATATGGAAATACCATATTATATGTATAAAGAAAAAAAATGTATAATAAAATATACATTGACATACAAATATGGCTAGTTGTATGGATATGCCGTATTCATTATATGGATACGGCATATAGATTATATAAATATGACCAAAAAATATTTTATATTGATATGGCAAATAAAGAAATTACTTGAATATGGAAATAAAAGAAGTTATATTGATATGGAAGAAAATAATGAGTCATATAGATATGTTGGCATCAGTACGAAATATGCCCAATTTACATACACCGGGGCCGCAGTACGAAAAATACCCAATATTTAGACGTCGTGGCCAAAAACATATATAGGGAGGCAGTGCTCGCCGACCGGCCGTATTGTTCAAAATTTATGTTTATCATATTATTTTGGCAATGCTATATATAAATGATATCTTATACATATAATTCAATTATAGCGATATGGAAATACCATATTATATGTATAAAGAAAAAAAATGTATAATAAAATATACATTGACATACAAATATGGCTAGTTGTATGGATATGCCGTATTCATTATATGGATACGGCATATAGATTATATAAATATGACCAAAAAATATTTTATATTGATATGGCAAATAAAGAAATTACTTGAATATGGAAATAAAAGAAGTTATATTGATATGGAAGAAAATAATGAGTCATATAGATATGTTGGCATCAGTACGAAATATGCCCAATTTACATACACCGGAGCCGCAGTACGAAAAATACCCAATATTTAGACGTCGTGGCCAAAAACATATATAGGGAGGCAGTGCTCGCCGACCGGCCGTATTGTTCAAAATTTATGTTTATCATATTATTTTGGCAATGCTATATATAAATGATATCTTATACATATAATTCAATTATAGCGATATGGAAATACCATATTATATGTATAAAGAAAAAAAATGTATAATAAAATATACATTGACATACAAATATGGCTAGTTGTATGGATATGCCGTATTCATTATATGGATACGGCATATAGATTATATAAATATGACCAAAAAATATTTTATATTGATATGGCAAAGAAAGAAATTACTTGAATATGGAAATAAAAGAAGTTATATTGATATGGAAGAAAATAATGAGTCATATAGATATGTTGGCATCAGTACGAAATATGCCCAATTTACATACACCGGGCCGCAGTACGAAAAATACCCAATATTTAGACGTCGTGGCCAAAAACATATATAGGGAGGCAGTGCTCGCCGACCGGCCGTATTGTTCAAAATTTATGTTTATCATATTATTTTGGCAATGCTATATATAAATGATATCTTATACATATAATTCAATTATAGCGATATGGAAATACCATATTATATGTATAAAGAAAAAAAATGTATAATAAAATATACATTGACATACAAATATGGCTAGTTGTATGGATATGCCGTATTCATTATATGGATACGGCATATAGATTATATAAATATGACCAAAAAATATTTTATATTGATATGGCAAATAAAGAAATTACTTGAATATGGAAATAAAAGAAGTTATATTGATATGGAAGAAAATAATGAGTCATATAGATATGTTGGCATCAGTACGAAATATGCCCAATTTACATACACCGGGGCCGCAGTACGAAAAATACCCAATATTTAGACGTCGTGGCCAAAAACATATATAGGGAGGCAGTGCTCGCCGACCGGCCGTATTGTTCAAAATTTATGTTTATCATATTATTTTGGCAATGCTATATATAAATGATATCTTATACATATAATTCAATTATAGCGATATGGAAATACCATATTATATGTATAAAGAAAAAAAATGTATAATAAAATATACATTGACATACAAATATGGCTAGTTGTATGGATATGCCGTATTCATTATATGGATACGGCATATAGATTATATAAATATGACCAAAAAATATTTTATATTGATATGGCAAATAAAGAAATTACTTGAATATGGAAATAAAAGAAGTTATATTGATATGGAAGAAAATAATGAGTCATATAGATATGTTGGCATCAGTACGAAATATGCCCAATTTACATACACCGGAGCCGCAGTACGAAAAATACCCAATATTTAGACGTCGTGGCCAAAAACATATATAGGGAGGCAGTGCTCGCCGACCGGCCGTATTGTTCAAAATTTATGTTTATCATATTATTTTGGCAATGCTATATATAAATGATATCTTATACATATAATTCAATTATAGCGATATGGAAATACCATATTATATGTATAAAGAAAAAAAATGTATAATAAAATATACATTGACATACAAATATGGCTAGTTGTATGGATATGCCGTATTCATTATATGGATACGGCATATAGATTATATAAATATGACCAAAAAATATTTTATATTGATATGGCAAATAAAGAAATTACTTGAATATGGAAATAAAAGAAGTTATATTGATATGGAAGAAAATAATGAGTCATATAGATATGTTGGCATCAGTACGAAATATGCCCAATTTACATACACCGGAGCCGCAGTACGAAAAATACCCAATATTTAGACGTCGTGGCCAAAAACATATATAGGGAGGCAGTGCTCGCCGACCGGCCGTATTGTTCAAAATTTATGTTTATCATATTATTTTGGCAATGCTATATATAAATGATATCTTATACATATAATTCAATTATAGCGATATGGAAATACCATATTATATGTATAAAGAAAAAAAATGTATAATAAAATATACATTGACATACAAATATGGCTAGTTGTATGGATATGCCGTATTCATTATATGGATACGGCATATAGATTATATAAATATGACCAAAAAATATTTTATATTGATATGGCAAATAAAGAAATTACTTGAATATGGAAATAAAAGAAGTTATATTGATATGGAAGAAAATAATGAGTCATATAGATATGTTGGCATCAGTACGAAATATGCCCAATTTACATACACCGGAGCCGCAGTACGAAAAATACCCAATATTTAGACGTCGTGGCCAAAAACATATATAGGGAGGCAGTGCTCGCCGACCGGCCGTATTGTTCAAAATTTATGTTTATCATATTATTTTGGCAATGCTATATATAAATGATATCTTATACATATAATTCAATTATAGCGATATGGAAATACCATATTATATGTATAAAGAAAAAAAATGTATAATAAAATATACATTGACATACAAATATGGCTAGTTGTATGGATATGCCGTATTCATTATATGGATACGGCATATAGATTATATAAATATGACCAAAAAATATTTTATATTGATATGGCAAATAAAGAAATTACTTGAATATGGAAATAAAAGAAGTTATATTGATATGGAAGAAAATAATGAGTCATATAGATATGTTGGCATCAGTACGAAATATGCCCAATTTACATACACCGGGGCCGCAGTACGAAAAATACCCAATATTTAGACGTCGTGGCCAAAAACATATATAGGGAGGCAGTGCTCGCCGACCGGCCGTATTGTTCAAAATTTATGTTTATCATATTATTTTGGCAATGCTATATATAAATGATATCTTATACATATAATTCAATTATAGCGATATGGAAATACCATATTATATGTATAAAGAAAAAAAATGTATAATAAAATATACATTGACATACAAATATGGCTAGTTGTATGGATATGCCGTATTCATTATATGGATACGGCATATAGATTATATAAATATGACCAAAAAATATTTTATATTGATATGGCAAATAAAGAAATTACTTGAATATGGAAATAAAAGAAGTTATATTGATATGGAAGAAAATAATGAGTCATATAGATATGTTGGCATCAGTACGAAATATGCCCAATTTACATACACCGGGCCGCAGTACGAAAAATACCCAATATTTAGACGTCGTGGCCAAAAACATATATAGGGAGGCAGTGCTCGCCGACCGGCCGTATTGTTCAAAATTTATGTTTATCATATTATTTTGGCAATGCTATATATAAATGATATCTTATACATATAATTCAATTATAGCGATATGGAAATACCATATTATATGTATAAAGAAAAAAAATGTATAATAAAATATACATTGACATACAAATATGGCTAGTTGTATGGATATGCCGTATTCATTATATGGATACGGCATATAGATTATATAAATATGACCAAAAAATATTTTATATTGATATGGCAAATAAAGAAATTACTTGAATATGGAAATAAAAGAAGTTATATTGATATGGAAGAAAATAATGAGTCATATAGATATGTTGGCATCAGTACGAAATATGCCCAATTTACATACACCGGGGCCGCAGTACGAAAAATACCCAATATTTAGACGTCGTGGCCAAAAACATATATAGGGAGGCAGTGCTCGCCGACCGGCCGTATTGTTCAAAATTTATGTTTATCATATTATTTTGGCAATGCTATATATAAATGATATCTTATACATATAATTCAATTATAGCGATATGGAAATACCATATTATATGTATAAAGAAAAAAAATGTATAATAAAATATACATTGACATACAAATATGGCTAGTTGTATGGATATGCCGTATTCATTATATGGATACGGCATATAGATTATATAAATATGACCAAAAAATATTTTATATTGATATGGCAAATAAAGAAATTACTTGAATATGGAAATAAAAGAAGTTATATTGATATGGAAGAAAATAATGAGTCATATAGATATGTTGGCATCAGTACGAAATATGCCCAATTTACATACACCGGAGCCGCAGTACGAAAAATACCCAATATTTAGACGTCGTGGCCAAAAACATATATAGGGAGGCAGTGCTCGCCGACCGGCCGTATTGTTCAAAATTTATGTTTATCATATTATTTTGGCAATGCTATATATAAATGATATCTTATACATATAATTCAATTATAGCGATATGGAAATACCATATTATATGTATAAAGAAAAAAAATGTATAATAAAATATACATTGACATACAAATATGGCTAGTTGTATGGATATGCCGTATTCATTATATGGATACGGCATATAGATTATATAAATATGACCAAAAAATATTTTATATTGATATGGCAAATAAAGAAATTACTTGAATATGGAAATAAAAGAAGTTATATTGATATGGAAGAAAATAATGAGTCATATAGATATGTTGGCATCAGTACGAAATATGCCCAATTTACATACACCGGGGCCGCAGTACGAAAAATACCCAATATTTAGACGTCGTGGCCAAAAACATATATAGGGAGGCAGTGCTCGCCGACCGGCCGTATTGTTCAAAATTTATGTTTATCATATTATTTTGGCAATGCTATATATAAATGATATCTTATACATATAATTCAATTATAGCGATATGGAAATACCATATTATATGTATAAAGAAAAAAAATGTATAATAAAATATACATTGACATACAAATATGGCTAGTTGTATGGATATGCCGTATTCATTATATGGATACGGCATATAGATTATATAAATATGACCAAAAAATATTTTATATTGATATGGCAAATAAAGAAATTACTTGAATATGGAAATAAAAGAAGTTATATTGATATGGAAGAAAATAATGAGTCATATAGATATGTTGGCATCAGTACGAAATATGCCCAATTTACATACACCGGGCCGCAGTACGAAAAATACCCAATATTTAGACGTCGTGGCCAAAAACATATATAGGGAGGCAGTGCTCGCCGACCGGCCGTATTGTTCAAAATTTATGTTTATCATATTATTTTGGCAATGCTATATATAAATGATATCTTATACATATAATTCAATTATAGCGATATGGAAATACCATATTATATGTATAAAGAAAAAAAATGTATAATAAAATATACATTGACATACAAATATGGCTAGTTGTATGGATATGCCGTATTCATTATATGGATACGGCATATAGATTATATAAATATGACCAAAAAATATTTTATATTGATATGGCAAATAAAGAAATTACTTGAATATGGAAATAAAAGAAGTTATATTGATATGGAAGAAAATAATGAGTCATATAGATATGTTGGCATCAGTACGAAATATGCCCAATTTACATACACCGGAGCCGCAGTACGAAAAATACCCAATATTTAGACGTCGTGGCCAAAAACATATATAGGGAGGCAGTGCTCGCCGACCGGCCGTATTGTTCAAAATTTATGTTTATCATATTATTTTGGCAATGCTATATATAAATGATATCTTATACATATAATTCAATTATAGCGATATGGAAATACCATATTATATGTATAAAGAAAAAAAATGTATAATAAAATATACATTGACATACAAATATGGCTAGTTGTATGGATATGCCGTATTCATTATATGGATACGGCATATAGATTATATAAATATGACCAAAAAATATTTTATATTGATATGGCAAATAAAGAAATTACTTGAATATGGAAATAAAAGAAGTTATATTGATATGGAAGAAAATAATGAGTCATATAGATATGTTGGCATCAGTACGAAATATGCCCAATTTACATACACCGGGGCCGCAGTACGAAAAATACCCAATATTTAGACGTCGTGGCCAAAAACATATATAGGGAGGCAGTGCTCGCCGACCGGCCGTATTGTTCAAAATTTATGTTTATCATATTATTTTGGCAATGCTATATATAAATGATATCTTATACATATAATTCAATTATAGCGATATGGAAATACCATATTATATGTATAAAGAAAAAAAATGTATAATAAAATATACATTGACATACAAATATGGCTAGTTGTATGGATATGCCGTATTCATTATATGGATACGGCATATAGATTATATAAATATGACCAAAAAATATTTTATATTGATATGGCAAATAAAGAAATTACTTGAATATGGAAATAAAAGAAGTTATATTGATATGGAAGAAAATAATGAGTCATATAGATATGTTGGCATCAGTACGAAATATGCCCAATTTACATACACCGGGGCCGCAGTACGAAAAATACCCAATATTTAGACGTCGTGGCCAAAAACATATATAGGGAGGCAGTGCTCGCCGACCGGCCGTATTGTTCAAAATTTATGTTTATCATATTATTTTGGCAATGCTATATATAAATGATATCTTATACATATAATTCAATTATAGCGATATGGAAATACCATATTATATGTATAAAGAAAAAAAATGTATAATAAAATATACATTGACATACAAATATGGCTAGTTGTATGGATATGCCGTATTCATTATATGGATACGGCATATAGATTATATAAATATGACCAAAAAATATTTTATATTGATATGGCAAATAAAGAAATTACTTGAATATGGAAATAAAAGAAGTTATATTGATATGGAAGAAAATAATGAGTCATATAGATATGTTGGCATCAGTACGAAATATGCCCAATTTACATACACCGGAGCCGCAGTACGAAAAATACCCAATATTTAGACGTCGTGGCCAAAAACATATATAGGGAGGCAGTGCTCGCCGACCGGCCGTATTGTTCAAAATTTATGTTTATCATATTATTTTGGCAATGCTATATATAAATGATATCTTATACATATAATTCAATTATAGCGATATGGAAATACCATATTATATGTATAAAGAAAAAAAATGTATAATAAAATATACATTGACATACAAATATGGCTAGTTGTATGGATATGCCGTATTCATTATATGGATACGGCATATAGATTATATAAATATGACCAAAAAATATTTTATATTGATATGGCAAATAAAGAAATTACTTGAATATGGAAATAAAAGAAGTTATATTGATATGGAAGAAAATAATGAGTCATATAGATATGTTGGCATCAGTACGAAATATGCCCAATTTACATACACCGGGGCCGCAGTACGAAAAATACCCAATATTTAGACGTCGTGGCCAAAAACATATATAGGGAGGCAGTGCTCGCCGACCGGCCGTATTGTTCAAAATTTATGTTTATCATATTATTTTGGCAATGCTATATATAAATGATATCTTATACATATAATTCAATTATAGCGATATGGAAATACCATATTATATGTATAAAGAAAAAAAATGTATAATAAAATATACATTGACATACAAATATGGCTAGTTGTATGGATATGCCGTATTCATTATATGGATACGGCATATAGATTATATAAATATGACCAAAAAATATTTTATATTGATATGGCAAATAAAGAAATTACTTGAATATGGAAATAAAAGAAGTTATATTGATATGGAAGAAAATAATGAGTCATATAGATATGTTGGCATCAGTACGAAATATGCCCAATTTACATACACCGGGGCCGCAGTACGAAAAATACCCAATATTTAGACGTCGTGGCCAAAAACATATATAGGGAGGCAGTGCTCGCCGACCGGCCGTATTGTTCAAAATTTATGTTTATCATATTATTTTGGCAATGCTATATATAAATGATATCTTATACATATAATTCAATTATAGCGATATGGAAATACCATATTATATGTATAAAGAAATAAAAATGCTATTAATATATTATTATATATATGGCATATAGATATATGACCAAAAAATATTTTATATTGATATGGCAAATAAAGAAATTACTTGAATATGGAAATAAAAGAAGTTATATTGATATGGAAGAAAATAATGAGTCATATAGATATGTTGGCATCAGTACGAAATATGCCCAATTTACATACACCGGGCCGCAGTACGAAAAATACCCAATATTTAGACGTCGTGGCCAAAAACATATATAGGGAGGCAGTGCTCGCCGACCGGCCGTATTGTTCAAAATTTATGTTTATCATATTATTTTGGCAATGCTATATATAAATGATATCTTATACATATAATTCAATTATAGCGATATGGAAATACCATATTATATGTATAAAGAAAAAAAATGTATAATAAAATATACATTGACATACAAATATGGCTAGTTGTATGGATATGCCGTATTCATTATATGGATACGGCATATAGATTATATAAATATGACCAAAAAATATTTTATATTGATATGGCAAATAAAGAAATTACTTGAATATGGAAATAAAAGAAGTTATATTGATATGGAAGAAAATAATGAGTCATATAGATATGTTGGCATCAGTACGAAATATGCCCAATTTACATACACCGGAGCCGCAGTACGAAAAATACCCAATATTTAGACGTCGTGGCCAAAAACATATATAGGGAGGCAGTGCTCGCCGACCGGCCGTATTGTTCAAAATTTATGTTTATCATATTATTTTGGCAATGCTATATATAAATGATATCTTATACATATAATTCAATTATAGCGATATGGAAATACCATATTATATGTATAAAGAAAAAAAATGTATAATAAAATATACATTGACATACAAATATGGCTAGTTGTATGGATATGCCGTATTCATTATATGGATACGGTATATAGATTATATAAATATGACCAAAAAATATTTTATATTGATATGGCAAATAAAGAAATTACTTGAATATGGAAATAAAAGAAGTTAGATTGATATGGAAGAAAATAATGAGTCATATAGATATGTTGGCATCAGTACGAAATATGCCCAATTTACATACACCGGGCCGCAGTACGAAAAATACCCAATATTTAGACGTCGTGGCCAAAAACATATATAGGGAGGCAGTGCTCGCCGACCGGCCGTATTGTTCAAAATTTATGTTTATCATATTATTTTGGCAATGCTATATATAAATGATATCTTATACATATAATTCAATTATAGCGATATGGAAATACCATATTATATGTATAAAGAAAAAAAATGTATAATAAAATATACATTGACATACAAATATGGCTAGTTGTATGGATATGCCGTATTCATTATATGGATACGGCATATAGATTATATAAATATGACCAAAAAATATTTTATATTGATATGGCAAATAAAGAAATTACTTGAATATGGAAATAAAAGAAGTTATATTGATATGGAAGAAAATAATGAGTCATATAGATATGTTGGCATCAGTACGAAATATGCCCAATTTACATACACCGGAGCCGCAGTACGAAAAATACCCAATATTTAGACGTCGTGGCCAAAAACATATATAGGGAGGCAGTGCTCGCCGACCGGCCGTATTGTTCAAAATTTATGTTTATCATATTATTTTGGCAATGCTATATATAAATGATATCTTATACATATAATTCAATTATAGCGATATGGAAATACCATATTATATGTATAAAGAAAAAAAATGTATAATAAAATATACATTGACATACAAATATGGCTAGTTGTATGGATATGCCGTATTCATTATATGGATACGGCATATAGATTATATAAATATGACCAAAAAATATTTTATATTGATATGGCAAATAAAGAAATTACTTGAATATGGAAATAAAAGAAGTTATATTGATATGGAAGAAAATAATGAGTCATATAGATATGTTGGCATCAGTACGAAATATGCCCAATTTACATACACCGGGCCGCAGTACGAAAAATACCCAATATTTAGACGTCGTGGCCAAAAACATATATAGGGAGGCAGTGCTCGCCGACCGGCCGTATTGTTCAAAATTTATGTTTATCATATTATTTTGGCAATGCTATATATAAATGATATCTTATACATATAATTCAATTATAGCGATATGGAAATACCATATTATATGTATAAAGAAAAAAAATGTATAATAAAATATACATTGACATACAAATATGGCTAGTTGTATGGATATGCCGTATTCATTATATGGATACGGCATACAGATTATATAAAGAGGACCAAAAAATATTTTATATTGATATGGCAAATAAAGAAATTACTTGAATATGGAAATAAAAGAAGTTATATTGATATGGAAGAAAATAATGAGTCATATAGATATGTTGGCATCAGTACGAAATATGCCCAATTTACATACACCGGAGCCGCAGTACGAAAAATACCCAATATTTAGACGTCGTGGCCAAAAACATATATAGGGAGGCAGTGCTCGCCGACCGGCCGTATTGTTCAAAATTTATGTTTATCATATTATTTTGGCAATGCTATATATAAATGATATCTTATACATATAATTCAATTATAGCGATATGGAAATACCATATTATATGTATAAAGAAAAAAAATGTATAATAAAATATACATTGACATACAAATATGGCTAGTTGTATGGATATGCCGTATTCATTATATGGATACGGCATATAGATTATATAAATATGACCAAAAAATATTTTATATTGATATGGCAAATAAAGAAATTACTTGAATATGGAAATAAAAGAAGTTATATTGATATGGAAGAAAATAATGAGTCATATAGATATGTTGGCATCAGTACGAAATATGCCCAATTTACATACACCGGAGCCGCAGTACGAAAAATACCCAATATTTAGACGTCGTGGCCAAAAACATATATAGGGAGGCAGTGCTCGCCGACCGGCCGTATTGTTCAAAATTTATGTTTATCATATTATTTTGGCAATGCTATATATAAATGATATCTTATACATATAATTCAATTATAGCGATATCGAAATACCATATTATATGTATAAAGAAAAAAAATGTATAATAAAATATACATTGACATACAAATATGGCTAGTTGTATGGATATGCCGTATTCATTATATGGATACGGCATATAGATTATATAAATATGACCAAAAAATATTTTATATTGATATGGCAAATAAAGAAATTACTTGAATATGGAAATAAAAGAAGTTATATTGATATGGAAGAAAATAATGAGTCATATAGATATGTTGGCATCAGTACGAAATATGCCCAATTTACATACACCGGGGCCGCAGTACGAAAAATACCCAATATTTAGACGTCGTGGCCAAAAACATATATAGGGAGGCAGTGCTCGCCGACCGGCCGTATTGTTCAAAATTTATGTTTATCATATTATTTTGGCAATGCTATATATAAATGATATCTTATACATATAATTCAATTATAGCGATATGGAAATACCATATTATATGTATAAAGAAAAAAAATGTATAATAAAATATACATTGACATACAAATATGGCTAGTTGTATGGATATGCCGTATTCATTATATGGATACGGCATATAGATTATATAAATATGACCAAAAAATATTTTATATTGATATGGCAAATAAAGAAATTACTTGAATATGGAAATAAAAGAAGTTATATTGATATGGAAGAAAATAATGAGTCATATAGATATGTTGGCATCAGTACGAAATATGCCCAATTTACATACACCGGGGCCGCAGTACGAAAAATACCCAATATTTAGACGTCGTGGCCAAAAACATATATAGGGAGGCAGTGCTCGCCGACCGGCCGTATTGTTCAAAATTTATGTTTATCATATTATTTTGGCAATGCTATATATAAATGATATCTTATACATATAATTCAATTATAGCGATATGGAAATACCATATTATATGTATAAAGAAAAAAAATGTATAATAAAATATACATTGACATACAAATATGGCTAGTTGTATGGATATGCCGTATTCATTATATGGATACGGCATATAGATTATATAAATATGACCAAAAAATATTTTATATTGATATGGCAAATAAAGAAATTACTTGAATATGGAAATAAAAGAAGTTATATTGATATGGAAGAAAATAATGAGTCATATAGATATGTTGGCATCAGTACGAAATATGCCCAATTTACATACACCGGGGCCGCAGTACGAAAAATACCCAATATTTAGACGTCGTGGCCAAAAACATATATAGGGAGGCAGTGCTCGCCGACCGGCCGTATTGTTCAAAATTTATGTTTATCATATTATTTTGGCAATGCTATATATAAATGATATCTTATACATATAATTCAATTATAGCGATATGGAAATACCATATTATATGTATAAAGAAAAAAAATGTATAATAAAATATACATTGACATACAAATATGGCTAGTTGTATGGATATGCCGTATTCATTATATGGATACGGCATATAGATTATATAAATATGACCAAAAAATATTTTATATTGATATGGCAAATAAAGAAATTACTTGAATATGGAAATAAAAGAAGTTATATTGATATGGAAGAAAATAATGAGTCATATAGATATGTTGGCATCAGTACGAAATATGCCCAATTTACATACACCGGAGCCGCAGTACGAAAAATACCCAATATTTAGACGTCGTGGCCAAAAACATATATAGGGAGGCAGTGCTCGCCGACCGGCCGTATTGTTCAAAATTTATGTTTATCATATTATTTTGGCAATGCTATATATAAATGATATCTTATACATATAATTCAATTATAGCGATATGGAAATACCATATTATATGTATAAAGAAAAAAAATGTATAATAAAATATACATTGACATACAAATATGGCTAGTTGTATGGATATGCCGTATTCATTATATGGATACGGCATATAGATTATATAAATATGACCAAAAAATATTTTATATTGATATGGCAAATAAAGAAATTACTTGAATATGGAAATAAAAGAAGTTATATTGATATGGAAGAAAATAATGAGTCATATAGATATGTTGGCATCAGTACGAAATATGCCCAATTTACATACACCGGGGCCGCAGTACGAAAAATACCCAATATTTAGACGTCGTGGCCAAAAACATATATAGGGAGGCAGTGCTCGCCGACCGGCCGTATTGTTCAAAATTTATGTTTATCATATTATTTTGGCAATGCTATATATAAATGATATCTTATACATATAATTCAATTATAGCGATATGGAAATACCATATTATATGTATAAAGAAAAAAAATGTATAATAAAATATACATTGACATACAAATATGGCTAGTTGTATGGATATGCCGTATTCATTATATGGATACGGCATATAGATTATATAAATATGACCAAAAAATATTTTATATTGATATGGCAAATAAAGAAATTACTTGAATATGGAAATAAAAGAAGTTATATTGATATGGAAGAAAATAATGAGTCATATAGATATGTTGGCATCAGTACGAAATATGCCCAATTTACATACACCGGGGCCGCAGTACGAAAAATACCCAATATTTAGACGTCGTGGCCAAAAACATATATAGGGAGGCAGTGCTCGCCGACCGGCCGTATTGTTCAAAATTTATGTTTATCATATTATTTTGGCAATGCTATATATAAATGATATCTTATACATATAATTCAATTATAGCGATATGGAAATACCATATTATATGTATAAAGAAAAAAAATGTATAATAAAATATACATTGACATACAAATATGGCTAGTTGTATGGATATGCCGTATTCATTATATGGATACGGCATATAGATTATATAAATATGACCAAAAAATATTTTATATTGATATGGCAAATAAAGAAATTACTTGAATATGGAAATAAAAGAAGTTATATTGATATGGAAGAAAATAATGAGTCATATAGATATGTTGGCATCAGTACGAAATATGCCCAATTTACATACACCGGGGCCGCAGTACGAAAAATACCCAATATTTAGACGTCGTGGCCAAAAACATATATAGGGAGGCAGTGCTCGCCGACCGGCCGTATTGTTCAAAATTTATGTTTATCATATTATTTTGGCAATGCTATATATAAATGATATCTTATACATATAATTCAATTATAGCGATATGGAAATACCATATTATATGTATAAAGAAAAAAAATGTATAATAAAATATACATTGACATACAAATATGGCTAGTTGTATGGATATGCCGTATTCATTATATGGATACGGCATATAGATTATATAAATATGACCAAAAAATATTTTATATTGATATGGCAAATAAAGAAATTACTTGAATATGGAAATAAAAGAAGTTATATTGATATGGAAGAAAATAATGAGTCATATAGATATGTTGGCATCAGTACGAAATATGCCCAATTTACATACACCGGGCCGCAGTACGAAAAATACCCAATATTTAGACGTCGTGGCCAAAAACATATATAGGGAGGCAGTGCTCGCCGACCGGCCGTATTGTTCAAAATTTATGTTTATCATATTATTTTGGCAATGCTATATATAAATGATATCTTATACATATAATTCAATTATAGCGATATGGAAATACCATATTATATGTATAAAGAAAAAAAATGTATAATAAAATATACATTGACATACAAATATGGCTAGTTGTATGGATATGCCGTATTCATTATATGGATACGGCATATAGATTATATAAATATGACCAAAAAATATTTTATATTGATATGGCAAATAAAGAAATTACTTGAATATGGAAATAAAAGAAGTTATATTGATATGGAAGAAAATAATGAGTCATATAGATATGTTGGCATCAGTACGAAATATGCCCAATTTACATACACCGGAGCCGCAGTACGAAAAATACCCAATATTTAGACGTCGTGGCCAAAAACATATATAGGGAGGCAGTGCTCGCCGACCGGCCGTATTGTTCAAAATTTATGTTTATCATATTATTTTGGCAATGCTATATATAAATGATATCTTATACATATAATTCAATTATAGCGATATGGAAATACCATATTATATGTATAAAGAAAAAAAATGTATAATAAAATATACATTGACATACAAATATGGCTAGTTGTATGGATATGCCGTATTCATTATATGGATACGGCATATAGATTATATAAATATGACCAAAAAATATTTTATATTGATATGGCAAATAAAGAAATTACTTGAATATGGAAATAAAAGAAGTTATATTGATATGGAAGAAAATAATGAGTCATATAGATATGTTGGCATCAGTACGAAATATGCCCAATTTACATACACCGGGGCCGCAGTACGAAAAATACCCAATATTTAGACGTCGTGGCCAAAAACATATATAGGGAGGCAGTGCTCGCCGACCGGCCGTATTGTTCAAAATTTATGTTTATCATATTATTTTGGCAATGCTATATATAAATGATATCTTATACATATAATTCAATTATAGCGATATGGAAATACCATATTATATGTATAAAGAAAAAAAATGTATAATAAAATATACATTGACATACAAATATGGCTAGTTGTATGGATATGCCGTATTCATTATATGGATACGGCATATAGATTATATAAATATGACCAAAAAATATTTTATATTGATATGGCAAATAAAGAAATTACTTGAATATGGAAATAAAAGAAGTTATATTGATATGGAAGAAAATAATGAGTCATATAGATATGTTGGCATCAGTACGAAATATGCCCAATTTACATACACCGGGCCGCAGTACGAAAAATACCCAATATTTAGACGTCGTGGCCAAAAACATATATAGGGAGGCAGTGCTCGCCGACCGGCCGTATTGTTCAAAATTTATGTTTATCATATTATTTTGGCAATGCTATATATAAATGATATCTTATACATATAATTCAATTATAGCGATATGGAAATACCATATTATATGTATAAAGAAAAAAAATGTATAATAAAATATACATTGACATACAAATATGGCTAGTTGTATGGATATGCCGTATTCATTATATGGATACGGCATATAGATTATATAAATATGACCAAAAAATATTTTATATTGATATGGCAAATAAAGAAATTACTTGAATATGGAAATAAAAGAAGTTATATTGATATGGAAGAAAATAATGAGTCATATAGATATGTTGGCATCAGTACGAAATATGCCCAATTTACATACACCGGAGCCGCAGTACGAAAAATACCCAATATTTAGACGTCGTGGCCAAAAACATATATAGGGAGGCAGTGCTCGCCGACCGGCCGTATTGTTCAAAATTTATGTTTATCATATTATTTTGGCAATGCTATATATAAATGATATCTTATACATATAATTCAATTATAGCGATATGGAAATACCATATTATATGTATAAAGAAAAAAAATGTATAATAAAATATACATTGACATACAAATATGGCTAGTTGTATGGATATGCCGTATTCATTATATGGATACGGCATATAGATTATATAAATATGACCAAAAAATATTTTATATTGATATGGCAAATAAAGAAATTACTTGAATATGGAAATAAAAGAAGTTATATTGATATGGAAGAAAATAATGAGTCATATAGATATGTTGGCATCAGTACGAAATATGCCCAATTTACATACACCGGGGCCGCAGTACGAAAAATACCCAATATTTAGACGTCGTGGCCAAAAACATATATAGGGAGGCAGTGCTCGCCGACCGGCCGTATTGTTCAAAATTTATGTTTATCATATTATTTTGGCAATGCTATATATAAATGATATCTTATACATATAATTCAATTATAGCGATATGGAAATACCATATTATATGTATAAAGAAAAAAAATGTATAATAAAATATACATTGACATACAAATATGGCTAGTTGTATGGATATGCCGTATTCATTATATGGATACGGCATATAGATTATATAAATATGACCAAAAAATATTTTATATTGATATGGCAAATAAAGAAATTACTTGAATATGGAAATAAAAGAAGTTATATTGATATGGAAGAAAATAATGAGTCATATAGATATGTTGGCATCAGTACGAAATATGCCCAATTTACATACACCGGAGCCGCAGTACGAAAAATACCCAATATTTAGACGTCGTGGCCAAAAACATATATAGGGAGGCAGTGCTCGCCGACCGGCCGTATTGTTCAAAATTTATGTTTATCATATTATTTTGGCAATGCTATATATAAATGATATCTTATACATATAATTCAATTATAGCGATATGGAAATACCATATTATATGTATAAAGAAAAAAAATGTATAATAAAATATACATTGACATACAAATATGGCTAGTTGTATGGATATGCCGTATTCATTATATGGATACGGCATATAGATTATATAAATATGACCAAAAAATATTTTATATTGATATGGCAAATAAAGAAATTACTTGAATATGGAAATAAAAGAAGTTATATTGATATGGAAGAAAATAATGAGTCATATAGATATGTTGGCATCAGTACGAAATATGCCCAATTTACATACACCGGAGCCGCAGTACGAAAAATACCCAATATTTAGACGTCGTGGCCAAAAACATATATAGGGAGGCAGTGCTCGCCGACCGGCCGTATTGTTCAAAATTTATGTTTATCATATTATTTTGGCAATGCTATATATAAATGATATCTTATACATATAATTCAATTATAGCGATATGGAAATACCATATTATATGTATAAAGAAAAAAAATGTATAATAAAATATACATTGACATACAAATATGGCTAGTTGTATGGATATGCCGTATTCATTATATGGATACGGCATATAGATTATATAAATATGACCAAAAAATATTTTATATTGATATGGCAAATAAAGAAATTACTTGAATATGGAAATAAAAGAAGTTATATTGATATGGAAGAAAATAATGAGTCATATAGATATGTTGGCATCAGTACGAAATATGCCCAATTTACATACACCGGGGCCGCAGTACGAAAAATACCCAATATTTAGACGTCGTGGCCAAAAACATATATAGGGAGGCAGTGCTCGCCGACCGGCCGTATTGTTCAAAATTTATGTTTATCATATTATTTTGGCAATGCTATATATAAATGATATCTTATACATATAATTCAATTATAGCGATATGGAAATACCATATTATATGTATAAAGAAAAAAAATGTATAATAAAATATACATTGACATACAAATATGGCTAGTTGTATGGATATGCCGTATTCATTATATGGATACGGCATATAGATTATATAAATATGACCAAAAAATATTTTATATTGATATGGCAAATAAAGAAATTACTTGAATATGGAAATAAAAGAAGTTATATTGATATGGAAGAAAATAATGAGTCATATAGATATGTTGGCATCAGTACGAAATATGCCCAATTTACATACACCGGAGCCGCAGTACGAAAAATACCCAATATTTAGACGTCGTGGCCAAAAACATATATAGGGAGGCAGTGCTCGCCGACCGGCCGTATTGTTCAAAATTTATGTTTATCATATTATTTTGGCAATGCTATATATAAATGATATCTTATACATATAATTCAATTATAGCGATATGGAAATACCATATTATATGTATAAAGAAAAAAAATGTATAATAAAATATACATTGACATACAAATATGGCTAGTTGTATGGATATGCCGTATTCATTATATGGATACGGCATATAGATTATATAAATATGACCAAAAAATATTTTATATTGATATGGCAAATAAAGAAATTACTTGAATATGGAAATAAAAGAAGTTATATTGATATGGAAGAAAATAATGAGTCATATAGATATGTTGGCATCAGTACGAAATATGCCCAATTTACATACACCGGAGCCGCAGTACGAAAAATACCCAATATTTAGACGTCGTGGCCAAAAACATATATAGGGAGGCAGTGCTCGCCGACCGGCCGTATTGTTCAAAATTTATGTTTATCATATTATTTTGGCAATGCTATATATAAATGATATCTTATACATATAATTCAATTATAGCGATATGGAAATACCATATTATATGTATAAAGAAAAAAAATGTATAATAAAATATACATTGACATACAAATATGGCTAGTTGTATGGATATGCCGTAGTCATTATATGGATACGGCATATAGATTATATAAATATGACCAAAAAATATTTTATATTGATATGGCAAATAAAGAAATTACTTGAATATGGAAATAAAAGAAGTTATATTGATATGGAAGAAAATAATGAGTCATATAGATATGTTGGCATCAGTACGAAATATGCCCAATTTACATACACCGGAGCCGCAGTACGAAAAATACCCAATATTTAGACGTCGTGGCCAAAAACATATATAGGGAGGCAGTGCTCGCCGACCGGCCGTATTGTTCAAAATTTATGTTTATCATATTATTTTGGCAATGCTATATATAAATGATATCTTATACATATAATTCAATTATAGCGATATGGAAATACCATATTATATGTATAAAGAAAAAAAATGTATAATAAAATATACATTGACATACAAATATGGCTAGTTGTATGGATATGCCGTATTCATTATATGGATACGGCATATAGATTATATAAATATGACCAAAAAATATTTTATATTGATATGGCAAATAAAGAAATTACTTGAATATGGAAATAAAAGAAGTTATATTGATATGGAAGAAAATAATGAGTCATATAGATATGTTGGCATCAGTACGAAATATGCCCAATTTACATACACCGGGCCGCAGTACGAAAAATACCCAATATTTAGACGTCGTGGCCAAAAACATATATAGGGAGGCAGTGCTCGCCGACCGGCCGTATTGTTCAAAATTTATGTTTATCATATTATTTTGGCAATGCTATATATAAATGATATCTTATACATATAATTCAATTATAGCGATATGGAAATACCATATTATATGTATAAAGAAAAAAAATGTATAATAAAATATACATTGACATACAAATATGGCTAGTTGTATGGATATGCCGTATTCATTATATGGATACGGCATATAGATTATATAAATATGACCAAAAAATATTTTATATTGATATGGCAAATAAAGAAATTACTTGAATATGGAAATAAAAGAAGTTATATTGATATGGAAGAAAATAATGAGTCATATAGATATGTTGGCATCAGTACGAAATATGCCCAATTTACATACACCGGGGCCGCAGTACGAAAAATACCCAATATTTAGACGTCGTGGCCAAAAACATATATAGGGAGGCAGTGCTCGCCGACCGGCCGTATTGTTCAAAATTTATGTTTATCATATTATTTTGGCAATGCTATATATAAATGATATCTTATACATATAATTCAATTATAGCGATATGGAAATACCATATTATATGTATAAAGAAAAAAAATGTATAATAAAATATACATTGACATACAAATATGGCTAGTTGTATGGATATGCCGTATTCATTATATGGATACGGCATATAGATTATATAAATATGACCAAAAAATATTTTATATTGATATGGCAAATAAAGAAATTACTTGAATATGGAAATAAAAGAAGTTATATTGATATGGAAGAAAATAATGAGTCATATAGATATGTTGGCATCAGTACGAAATATGCCCAATTTACATACACCGGAGCCGCAGTACGAAAAATACCCAATATTTAGACGTCGTGGCCAAAAACATATATAGGGAGGCAGTGCTCGCCGACCGGCCGTATTGTTCAAAATTTATGTTTATCATATTATTTTGGCAATGCTATATATAAATGATATCTTATACATATAATTCAATTATAGCGATATGGAAATACCATATTATATGTATAAAGCAAAAAAATGTATAATAAAATATACATTGACATACAAATATGGCTAGTTGTATGGATATGCCGTATTCATTATATGGATACGGCATATAGATTATATAAATATGACCAAAAAATATTTTATATTGATATGGCAAATAAAGAAATTACTTGAATATGGAAATAAAAGAAGTTATATTGATATGGAAGAAAATAATGAGTCATATAGATATGTTGGCATCAGTACGAAATATGCCCAATTTACATACACCGGAGCCGCAGTACGAAAAATACCCAATATTTAGACGTCGTGGCCAAAAACATATATAGGGAGGCAGTGCTCGCCGACCGGCCGTATTGTTCAAAATTTATGTTTATCATATTATTTTGGCAATGCTATATATAAATGATATCTTATACATATAATTCAATTATAGCGATATGGAAATACCATATTATATGTATAAAGAAAAAAAATGTATAATAAAATATACATTGACATACAAATATGGCTAGTTGTATGGATATGCCGTATTCATTATATGGATACGGCATATAGATTATATAAATATGACCAAAAAATATTTTATATTGATATGGCAAATAAAGAAATTACTTGAATATGGAAATAAAAGAAGTTATATTGATATGGAAGAAAATAATGAGTCATATAGATATGTTGGCATCAGTACGAAATATGCCCAATTTACATACACCGGAGCCGCAGTACGAAAAATACCCAATATTTAGACGTCGTGGCCAAAAACATATATAGGGAGGCAGTGCTCGCCGACCGGCCGTATTGTTCAAAATTTATGTTTATCATATTATTTTGGCAATGCTATATATAAATGATATCTTATACATATAATTCAATTATAGCGATATGGAAATACCATATTATATGTATAAAGAAAAAAAATGTATAATAAAATATACATTGACATACAAATATGGCTAGTTGTATGGATATGCCGTATTCATTATATGGATACGGCATATAGATTATATAAATATGACCAAAAAATATTTTATATTGATATGGCAAATAAAGAAATTACTTGAATATGGAAATAAAAGAAGTTATATTGATATGGAAGAAAATAATGAGTCATATAGATATGTTGGCATCAGTACGAAATATGCCCAATTTACATACACCGGGCCGCAGTACGAAAAATACCCAATATTTAGACGTCGTGGCCAAAAACATATATAGGGAGGCAGTGCTCGCCGACCGGCCGTATTGTTCAAAATTTATGTTTATCATATTATTTTGGCAATGCTATATATAAATGATATCTTATACATATAATTCAATTATAGCGATATGGAAATACCATATTATATGTATAAAGAAAAAAAATGTATAATAAAATATACATTGACATACAAATATGGCTAGTTGTATGGATATGCCGTATTCATTATATGGATACGGCATATAGATTATATAAATATGACCAAAAAATATTTTATATTGATATGGCAAATAAAGAAATTACTTGAATATGGAAATAAAAGAAGTTATATTGATATGGAAGAAAATAATGAGTCATATAGATATGTTGGCATCAGTACGAAATATGCCCAATTTACATACACCGGGGCCGCAGTACGAAAAATACCCAATATTTAGACGTCGTGGCCAAAAACATATATAGGGAGGCAGTGCTCGCCGACCGGCCGTATTGTTCAAAATTTATGTTTATCATATTATTTTGGCAATGCTATATATAAATGATATCTTATACATATAATTCAATTATAGCGATATGGAAATACCATATTATATGTATAAAGAAAAAAAATGTATAATAAAATATACATTGACATACAAATATGGCTAGTTGTATGGATATGCCGTATTCATTATATGGATACGGCATATAGATTATATAAATATGACCAAAAAATATTTTATATTGATATGGCAAATAAAGAAATTACTTGAATATGGAAATAAAAGAAGTTATATTGATATGGAAGAAAATAATGAGTCATATAGATATGTTGGCATCAGTACGAAATATGCCCAATTTACATACACCGGGGCCGCAGTACGAAAAATACCCAATATTTAGACGTCGTGGCCAAAAACATATATAGGGAGGCAGTGCTCGCCGACCGGCCGTATTGTTCAAAATTTATGTTTATCATATTATTTTGGCAATGCTATATATAAATGATATCTTATACATATAATTCAATTATAGCGATATGGAAATACCATATTATATGTATAAAGAAAAAAAATGTATAATAAAATATACATTGACATACACATATGGCTAGTTGTATGGATATGCCGTATTCATTCTATGGATACGCCATATAGATTATATAAATATGACCAAAAAATATTTTATATTGATATGGCAAATAAAGAAATTACTTGAATATGGAAATAAAAGAAGTTATATTGATATGGAAGAAAATAATGAGTCATATAGATATGTTGGCATCAGTACGAAATATGCCCAATTTACATACACCGGGGCCGCAGTACGAAAAATACCCAATATTTAGACGTCGTGGCCAAAAACATATATAGGGAGGCAGTGCTCGCCGACCGGCCGTATTGTTCAAAATTTATGTTTATCATATTATTTTGGCAATGCTATATATAAATGATATCTTATACATATAATTCAATTATAGCGATATGGAAATACCATATTATATGTATAAAGAAAAAAAATGTATAATAAAATATACATTGACATACAAATATGGCTAGTTGTATGGATATGCCGTATTCATTATATGGATACGGCATATAGATTATATAAATATGACCAAAAAATATTTTATATTGATATGGCAAATAAAGAAATTACTTGAATATGGAAATAAAAGAAGTTATATTGATATGGAAGAAAATAATGAGTCATATAGATATGTTGGCATCAGTACGAAATATGCCCAATTTACATACACCGGGGCCGCAGTACGAAAAATACCCAATATTTAGACGTCGTGGCCAAAAACATATATAGGGAGGCAGTGCTCGCCGACCGGCCGTATTGTTCAAAATTTATGTTTATCATATTATTTTGGCAATGCTATATATAAATGATATCTTATACATATAATTCAATTATAGCGATATGGAAATACCATATTATATGTATAAAGAAAAAAAATGTATAATAAAATATACATTGACATACAAATATGGCTAGTTGTATGGATATGCCGTATTCATTATATGGATACGGCATATAGATTATATAAATATGACCAAAAAATATTTTATATTGATATGGCAAATAAAGAAATTACTTGAATATGGAAATAAAAGAAGTTATATTGATATGGAAGAAAATAATGAGTCATATAGATATGTTGGCATCAGTACGAAATATGCCCAATTTACATACACCGGAGCCGCAGTACGAAAAATACCCAATATTTAGACGTCGTGGCCAAAAACATATATAGGGAGGCAGTGCTCGCCGACCGGCCGTATTGTTCAAAATTTATGTTTATCATATTATTTTGGCAATGCTATATATAAATGATATCTTATACATATAATTCAATTATAGCGATATGGAAATACCATATTATATGTATAAAGAAAAAAAATGTATAATAAAATATACATTGACATACAAATATGGCTAGTTGTATGGATATGCCGTATTCATTATATGGATACGGCATATAGATTATATAAATATGACCAAAAAATATTTTATATTGATATGGCAAATAAAGAAATTACTTGAATATGGAAATAAAAGAAGTTATATTGATATGGAAGAAAATAATGAGTCATATAGATATGTTGGCATCAGTACGAAATATGCCCAATTTACATACACCGGGCCGCAGTACGAAAAATACCCAATATTTAGACGTCGTGGCCAAAAACATATATAGGGAGGCAGTGCTCGCCGACCGGCCGTATTGTTCAAAATTTATGTTTATCATATTATTTTGGCAATGCTATATATAAATGATATCTTATACATATAATTCAATTATAGCGATATGGAAATACCATATTATATGTATAAAGAAAAAAAATGTATAATAAAATATACATTGACATACAAATATGGCTAGTTGTATGGATATGCCGTATTCATTATATGGATACGGCATATAGATTATATAAATATGACCAAAAAATATTTTATATTGATATGGCAAATAATTAAATTAGTTAAATATGTAATTAAAAGAAGTAAAATTGATATGGAATAAAAAAAGGAGAGAAATAGATATGTTGGCATCAGTACGAAATATGCCCAATTTACATACACCGGGCCGCAGTACGAAAAATACCCAATATTTAGACGTCGTGGCCAAAAACATATATAGGGAGGCAGTGCTCGCCGACCGGCCGTATTGTTCAAAATTTATGTTTATCATATTATTTTGGCAATGCTATATATAAATGATATCTTATACATATAATTCAATTATAGCGATATGGAAATACCATATTATATGTATAAAGAAAAAAAATGTATAATAAAATATACATTGACATACAAATATGGCTAGTTGTATGGATATGCCGTATTCATTATATGGATACGGCATATAGATTATATAAATATGACCAAAAAATATTTTATATTGATATGGCAAATAAAGAAATTACTTGAATATGGAAATAAAAGAAGTTATATTGATATGGAAGAAAATAATGAGTCATATAGATATGTTGGCATCAGTACGAAATATGCCCAATTTACATACACCGGAGCCGCAGTACGAAAAATACCCAATATTTAGACGTCGTGGCCAAAAACATATATAGGGAGGCAGTGCTCGCCGACCGGCCGTATTGTTCAAAATTTATGTTTATCATATTATTTTGGCAATGCTATATATAAATGATATCTTATACATATAATTCAATTATAGCGATATGGAAATACAATATTATATGTATAAAGAAAAAAAATGTATAATAAAATATACATTGACATACAAATATGGCTAGTTGTATGGATATGCCGTATTCATTATATGGATACGGCATATAGATTATATAAATATGACCAAAAAATATTTTATATTGATATGGCAAATAAAGAAATTACTTGAATATGGAAATAAAAGAAGTTATATTGATATGGAAGAAAATAATGAGTCATATAGATATGTTGGCATCAGTACGAAATATGCCCAATTTACATACACCGGGCCGCAGTACGAAAAATACCCAATATTTAGACGTCGTGGCCAAAAACATATATAGGGAGGCAGTGCTCGCCGACCGGCCGTATTGTTCAAAATTTATGTTTATCATATTATTTTGGCAATGCTATATATAAATGATATCTTATACATATAATTCAATTATAGCGATATGGAAATACCATATTATATGTATAAAGAAAAAAAATGTATAATAAAATATACATTGACATACAAATATGGCTAGTTGTATGGATATGCCGTATTCATTATATGGATACGGCATATAGATTATATAAATATGACCAAAAAATATTTTATATTGATATGGCAAATAAAGAAATTACTTGAATATGGAAATAAAAGAAGTTATATTGATATGGAAGAAAATAATGAGTCATATAGATATGTTGGCATCAGTACGAAATATGCCCAATTTACATACACCGGAGCCGCAGTACGAAAAATACCCAATATTTAGACGTCGTGGCCAAAAACATATATAGGGAGGCAGTGCTCGCCGACCGGCCGTATTGTTCAAAATTTATGTTTATCATATTATTTTGGCAATGCTATATATAAATGATATCTTATACATATAATTCAATTATAGCGATATGGAAATACCATATTATATGTATAAAGAAAAAAAATGTATAATAAAATATACATTGACATACAAATATGGCTAGTTGTATGGATATGCCGTATTCATTATATGGATACGGCATATAGATTATATAAATATGACCAAAAAATATTTTATATTGATATGGCAAATAAAGAAATTACTTGAATATGGAAATAAAAGAAGTTATATTGATATGGAAGAAAATAATGAGTCATATAGATATGTTGGCATCAGTACGAAATATGCCCAATTTACATACACCGGGCCGCAGTACGAAAAATACCCAATATTTAGACGTCGTGGCCAAAAACATATATAGGGAGGCAGTGCTCGCCGACCGGCCGTATTGTTCAAAATTTATGTTTATCATATTATTTTGGCAATGCTATATATAAATGATATCTTATACATATAATTCAATTATAGCGATATGGAAATCCCATATTATATGTATAAAGAAAAAAAATGTATAATAAAATATACATTGACATACAAATATGGCTAGTTGTATGGATATGCCGTATTCATTATATGGATACGGCATATAGATTATATAAATATGACCAAAAAATATTTTATATTGATATGGCAAATAAAGAAATTACTTGAATATGGAAATAAAAGAAGTTATATTGATATGGAAGAAAATAATGAGTCATATAGATATGTTGGCATCAGTACGAAATATGCCCAATTTACATACACCGGGGCCGCAGTACGAAAAATACCCAATATTTAGACGTCGTGGCCAAAAACATATATAGGGAGGCAGTGCTCGCCGACCGGCCGTATTGTTCAAAATTTATGTTTATCATATTATTTTGGCAATGCTATATATAAATGATATCTTATACATATAATTCAATTATAGCGATATGGAAATACCATATTATATGTATAAAGAAAAAAAATGTATAATAAAATATACATTGACATACAAATATGGCTAGTTGTATGGATATGCCGTATTCATTATATGGATACGGCATATAGATTATATAAATATGACCAAAAAATATTTTATATTGATATGGCAAATAAAGAAATTACTTGAATATGGAAATAAAAGAAGTTATATTGATATGGAAGAAAATAATGAGTCATATAGATATGTTGGCATCAGTACGAAATATGCCCAATTTACATACACCGGGCCGCCGTACGAAAAATACCCAATATTTAGACGTCGTGGCCAAAAACATATATAGGGAGGCAGTGCTCGCCGACCGGCCGTATTGTTCAAAATTTATGTTTATCATATTATTTTGGCAATGCTATATATAAATGATATCTTATACATATAATTCAATTATAGCGATATGGAAATACCATATTATATGTATAAAGAAAAAAAATGTATAATAAAATATACATTGACATACAAATATGGCTAGTTGTATGGATATGCCGTATTCATTATATGGATACGGCATATAGATTATATAAATATGACCAAAAAATATTTTATATTGATATGGCAAATAAAGAAATTACTTGAATATGGAAATAAAAGAAGTTATATTGATATGGAAGAAAATAATGAGTCATATAGATATGTTGGCATCAGTACGAAATATGCCCAATTTACATACACCGGAGCCGCAGTACGAAAAATACCCAATATTTAGACGTCGTGGCCAAAAACATATATAGGGAGGCAGTGCTCGCCGACCGGCCGTATTGTTCAAAATTTATGTTTATCATATTATTTTGGCAATGCTATATATAAATGATATCTTATACATATAATTCAATTATAGCGATATGGAAATACCATATTATATGTATAAAGAAAAAAAATGTATAATAAAATATACATTGACATACAAATATGGCTAGTTGTATGGATATGCCGTATTCATTATATGGATACGGCATATAGATTATATAAATATGACCAAAAAATATTTTATATTGATATGGCAAATAAAGAAATTACTTGAATATGGAAATAAAAGAAGTTATATTGATATGGAAGAAAATAATGAGTCATATAGATATGTTGGCATCAGTACGAAATATGCCCAATTTACATACACCGGGGCCGCAGTACGAAAAATACCCAATATTTAGACGTCGTGGCCAAAAACATATATAGGGAGGCAGTGCTCGCCGACCGGCCGTATTGTTCAAAATTTATGTTTATCATATTATTTTGGCAATGCTATATATAAATGATATCTTATACATATAATTCAATTATAGCGATATGGAAATACCATATTATATGTATAAAGAAAAAAAATGTATAATAAAATATACATTGACATACAAATATGGCTAGTTGTATGGATATGCCGTATTCATTATATGGATACGGCATATAGATTATATAAATATGACCAAAAAATATTTTATATTGATATGGCAAATAAAGAAATTACTTGAATATGGAAATAAAAGAAGTTATATTGATATGGAAGAAAATAATGAGTCATATAGATATGTTGGCATCAGTACGAAATATGCCCAATTTACATACACCGGAGCCGCAGTACGAAAAATACCCAATATTTAGACGTCGTGGCCAAAAACATATATAGGGAGGCAGTGCTCGCCGACCGGCCGTATTGTTCAAAATTTATGTTTATCATATTATTTTGGCAATGCTATATATAAATGATATCTTATACATATAATTCAATTATAGCGATATGGAAATACCATATTATATGTATAAAGAAAAAAAATGTATAATAAAATATACATTGACATACAAATATGGCTAGTTGTATGGATATGCCGTATTCATTATATGGATACGGCATATAGATTATATAAATATGACCAAAAAATATTTTATATTGATATGGCAAATAAAGAAATTACTTGAATATGGAAATAAAAGAAGTGATATTGATATGGAAGAAAATAATGAGTCATATAGATATGTTGGCATCAGTACGAAATATGCCCAATTTACATACACCGGGCCGCAGTACGAAAAATACCCAATATTTAGACGTCGTGGCCAAAAACATATATAGGGAGGCAGTGCTCGCCGACCGGCCGTATTGTTCAAAATTTATGTTTATCATATTATTTTGGCAATGCTATATATAAATGATATCTTATACATATAATTCAATTATAGCGATATGGAAATACCATATTATATGTATAAAGAAAAAAAATGTATAATAAAATATACATTGACATACAAATATGGCTAGTTGTATGGATATGCCGTATTCATTATATGGATACGGCATATAGATTATATAAATATGACCAAAAAATATTTTATATTGATATGGCAAATAAAGAAATTACTTGAATATGGAAATAAAAGAAGTTATATTGATATGGAAGAAAATAATGAGTCATATAGATATGTTGGCATCAGTACGAAATATGCCCAATTTACATACACCGGGCCGCAGTACGAAAAATACCCAATATTTAGACGTCGTGGCCAAAAACATATATAGGGAGGCAGTGCTCGCCGACCGGCCGTATTGTTCAAAATTTATGTTTATCATATTATTTTGGCAATGCTATATATAAATGATATCTTATACATATAATTCAATTATAGCGATATGGAAATACCATATTATATGTATAAAGAAAAAAAATGTATAATAAAATATACATTGACATACAAATATGGCTAGTTGTATGGATATGCCGTATTCATTATATGGATACGGCATATAGATTATATAAATATGACCAAAAAATATTTTATATTGATATGGCAAATAAAGAAATTACTTGAATATGGAAATAAAAGAAGTTATATTGATATGGAAGAAAATAATGAGTCATATAGATATGTTGGCATCAGTACGAAATATGCCCAATTTACATACACCGGGGCCGCAGTACGAAAAATACCCAATATTTAGACGTCGTGGCCAAAAACATATATAGGGAGGCAGTGCTCGCCGACCGGCCGTATTGTTCAAAATTTATGTTTATCATATTATTTTGGCAATGCTATATATAAATGATATCTTATACATATAATTCAATTATAGCGATATGGAAATACCATATTATATGTATAAAGAAAAAAAATGTATAATAAAATATACATTGACATACAAATATGGCTAGTTGTATGGATATGCCGTATTCATTATATGGATACGGCATATAGATTATATAAATATGACCAAAAAATATTTTATATTGATATGGCAAATAAAGAAATTACTTGAATATGGAAATAAAAGAAGTTATATTGATATGGAAGAAAATAATGAGTCATATAGATATGTTGGCATCAGTACGAAATATGCCCAATTTACATACACCGGGGCCGCAGTACGAAAAATACCCAATATTTAGACGTCGTGGCCAAAAACATATATAGGGAGGCAGTGCTCGCCGACCGGCCGTATTGTTCAAAATTTATGTTTATCATATTATTTTGGCAATGCTATATATAAATGATATCTTATACATATAATTCAATTATAGCGATATGGAAATACCATATTATATGTATAAAGAAAAAAAATGTATAATAAAATATACATTGACATACAAATATGGCTAGTTGTATGGATATGCCGTATTCATTATATGGATACGGCATATAGATTATATAAATATGACCAAAAAATATTTTATATTGATATGGCAAATAAAGAAATTACTTGAATATGGAAATAAAAGAAGTTATATTGATATGGAAGAAAATAATGAGTCATATAGATATGTTGGCATCAGTACGAAATATGCCCAATTTACATACACCGGGCCGCAGTACGAAAAATACCCAATATTTAGACGTCGTGGCCAAAAACATATATAGGGAGGCAGTGCTCGCCGACCGGCCGTATTGTTCAAAATTTATGTTTATCATATTATTTTGGCAATGCTATATATAAATGATATCTTATACATATAATTCAATTATAGCGATATGGAAATACCATATTATATGTATAAAGAAAAAAAATGTATAATAAAATATACATTGACATACAAATATGGCTAGTTGTATGGATATGCCGTATTCATTATATGGATACGGCATATAGATTATATAAATATGACCAAAAAATATTTTATATTGATATGGCAAATAAAGAAATTACTTGAATATGGAAATAAAAGAAGTTATATTGATATGGAAGAAAATAATGAGTCATATAGATATGTTGGCATCAGTACGAAATATGCCCAATTTACATACACCGGAGCCGCAGTACGAAAAATACCCAATATTTAGACGTCGTGGCCAAAAACATATATAGGGAGGCAGTGCTCGCCGACCGGCCGTATTGTTCAAAATTTATGTTTATCATATTATTTTGGCAATGCTATATATAAATGATATCTTATACATATAATTCAATTATAGCGATATGGAAATACCATATTATATGTATAAAGAAAAAAAATGTATAATAAAATATACATTGACATACAAATATGGCTAGTTGTATGGATATGCCGTATTCATTATATGGATACGGCATATAGATTATATAAATATGACCAAAAAATATTTTATATTGATATGGCAAATAAAGAAATTACTTGAATATGGAAATAAAAGAAGTTATATTGATATGGAAGAAAATAATGAGTCATATAGATATGTTGGCATCAGTACGAAATATGCCCAATTTACATACACCGGGGCCGCAGTACGAAAAATACCCAATATTTAGACGTCGTGGCCAAAAACATATATAGGGAGGCAGTGCTCGCCGACCGGCCGTATTGTTCAAAATTTATGTTTATCATATTATTTTGGCAATGCTATATATAAATGATATCTTATACATATAATTCAATTATAGCGATATGGAAATACCATATTATATGTATAAAGAAAAAAAATGTATAATAAAATATACATTGACATACAAATATGGCTAGTTGTATGGATATGCCGTATTCATTATATGGATACGGCATATAGATTATATAAATATGACCAAAAAATATTTTATATTGATATGGCAAATAAAGAAATTACTTGAATATGGAAATAAAAGAAGTTATATTGATATGGAAGAAAATAATGAGTCATATAGATATGTTGGCATCAGTACGAAATATGCCCAATTTACATACACCGGAGCCGCAGTACGAAAAATACCCAATATTTAGACGTCGTGGCCAAAAACATATATAGGGAGGCAGTGCTCGCCGACCGGCCGTATTGTTCAAAATTTATGTTTATCATATTATTTTGGCAATGCTATATATAAATGATATCTTATACATATAATTCAATTATAGCGATATGGAAATACCATATTATATGTATAAAGAAAAAAAATGTATAATAAAATATACATTGACATACAAATATGGCTAGTTGTATGGATATGCCGTATTCATTATATGGATACGGCATATAGATTATATAAATATGACCAAAAAATATTTTATATTGATATGGCAAATAAAGAAATTACTTGAATATGGAAATAAAAGAAGTTATATTGATATGGAAGAAAATAATGAGTCATATAGATATGTTGGCATCAGTACGAAATATGCCCAATTTACATACACCGGGGCCGCAGTACGAAAAATACCCAATATTTAGACGTCGTGGCCAAAAACATATATAGGGAGGCAGTGCTCGCCGACCGGCCGTATTGTTCAAAATTTATGTTTATCATATTATTTTGGCAATGCTATATATAAATGATATCTTATACATATAATTCAATTATAGCGATATGGAAATACCATATTATATGTATAAAGAAAAAAAATGTATAATAAAATATACATTGACATACAAATATGGCTAGTTGTATGGATATGCCGTATTCATTATATGGATACGGCATATAGATTATATAAATATGACCAAAAAATATTTTATATTGATATGGCAAATAAAGAAATTACTTGAATATGGAAATAAAAGAAGTTATATTGATATGGAAGAAAATAATGAGTCATATAGATATGTTGGCATCAGTACGAAATATGCCCAATTTACATACACCGGGGCCGCAGTACGAAAAATACCCAATATTTAGACGTCGTGGCCAAAAACATATATAGGGAGGCAGTGCTCGCCGACCGGCCGTATTGTTCAAAATTTATGTTTATCATATTATTTTGGCAATGCTATATATAAATGATATCTTATACATATAATTCAATTATAGCGATATGGAAATACCATATTATATGTATAAAGAAAAAAAATGTATAATAAAATATACATTGACATACAAATATGGCTAGTTGTATGGATATGCCGTATTCATTATATGGATACGGCATATAGATTATATAAATATGACCAAAAAATATTTTATATTGATATGGCAAATAAAGAAATTACTTGAATATGGAAATAAAAGAAGTTATATTGATATGGAAGAAAATAATGAGTCATATAGATATGTTGGCATCAGTACGAAATATGCCCAATTTACATACACCGGGCCGCAGTACGAAAAATACCCAATATTTAGACGTCGTGGCCAAAAACATATATAGGGAGGCAGTGCTCGCCGACCGGCCGTATTGTTCAAAATTTATGTTTATCATATTATTTTGGCAATGCTATATATAAATGATATCTTATACATATAATTCAATTATAGCGATATGGAAATACCATATTATATGTATAAAGAAAAAAAATGTATAATAAAATATACATTGACATACAAATATGGCTAGTTGTATGGATATGCCGTATTCATTATATGGATACGGCATATAGATTATATAAATATGACCAAAAAATATTTTATATTGATATGGCAAATAAAGAAATTACTTGAATATGGAAATAAAAGAAGTTATATTGATATGGAAGAAAATAATGAGTCATATAGATATGTTGGCATCAGTACGAAATATGCCCAATTTACATACACCGGGGCCGCAGTACGAAAAATACCCAATATTTAGACGTCGTGGCCAAAAACATATATAGGGAGGCAGTGCTCGCCGACCGGCCGTATTGTTCAAAATTTATGTTTATCATATTATTTTGGCAATGCTATATATAAATGATATCTTATACATATAATTCAATTATAGCGATATGGAAATACCATATTATATGTATAAAGAAAAAAAATGTATAATAAAATATACATTGACATACAAATATGGCTAGTTGTATGGATATGCCGTATTCATTATATGGATACGGCATATAGATTATATAAATATGACCAAAAAATATTTTATATTGATATGGCAAATAAAGAAATTACTTGAATATGGAAATAAAAGAAGTTATATTGATATGGAAGAAAATAATGAGTCATATAGATATGTTGGCATCAGTACGAAATATGCCCAATTTACATACACCGGGGCCGCAGTACGAAAAATACCCAATATTTAGACGTCGTGGCCAAAAACATATATAGGGAGGCAGTGCTCGCCGACCGGCCGTATTGTTCAAAATTTATGTTTATCATATTATTTTGGCAATGCTATATATAAATGATATCTTATACATATAATTCAATTATAGCGATATGGAAATACCATATTATATGTATAAAGAAAAAAAATGTATAATAAAATATACATTGACATACAAATATGGCTAGTTGTATGGATATGCCGTATTCATTATATGGATACGGCATATAGATTATATAAATATGACCAAAAAATATTTTATATTGATATGGCAAATAAAGAAATTACTTGAATATGGAAATAAAAGAAGTTATATTGATATGGAAGAAAATAATGAGTCATATAGATATGTTGGCATCAGTACGAAATATGCCCAATTTACATACACCGGAGCCGCAGTACGAAAAATACCCAATATTTAGACGTCGTGGCCAAAAACATATATAGGGAGGCAGTGCTCGCCGACCGGCCGTATTGTTCAAAATTTATGTTTATCATATTATTTTGGCAATGCTATATATAAATGATATCTTATACATATAATTCAATTATAGCGATATGGAAATACCATATTATATGTATAAAGAAAAAAAATGTATAATAAAATATACATTGACATACAAATATGGCTAGTTGTATGGATATGCCGTATTCATTATATGGATACGGCATATAGATTATATAAATATGACCAAAAAATATTTTATATTGATATGGCAAATAAAGAAATTACTTGAATATGGAAATAAAAGAAGTTATATTGATATGGAAGAAAATAATGAGTCATATAGATATGTTGGCATCAGTACGAAATATGCCCAATTTACATACACCGGGGCCGCAGTACGAAAAATACCCAATATTTAGACGTCGTGGCCAAAAACATATATAGGGAGGCAGTGCTCGCCGACCGGCCGTATTGTTCAAAATTTATGTTTATCATATTATTTTGGCAATGCTATATATAAATGATATCTTATACATATAATTCAATTATAGCGATATGGAAATACCATATTATATGTATAAAGAAAAAAAATGTATAATAAAATATACATTGACATACAAATATGGCTAGTTGTATGGATATGCCGTATTCATTATATGGATACGGCATATAGATTATATAAATATGACCAAAAAATATTTTATATTGATATGGCAAATAAAGAAATTACTTGAATATGGAAATAAAAGAAGTTATATTGATATGGAAGAAAATAATGAGTCATATAGATATGTTGGCATCAGTACGAAATATGCCCAATTTACATACACCGGAGCCGCAGTACGAAAAATACCCAATATTTAGACGTCGTGGCCAAAAACATATATAGGGAGGCAGTGCTCGCCGACCGGCCGTATTGTTCAAAATTTATGTTTATCATATTATTTTGGCAATGCTATATATAAATGATATCTTATACATATAATTCAATTATAGCGATATGGAAATACCATATTATATGTATAAAGAAAAAAAATGTATAATCAAATATACATTGACATACAAATATGGCTAGTTGTATGGATATGCCGTATTCATTATATGGATACGGCATATAGATTATATAAATATGACCAAAAAATATTTTATATTGATATGGCAAATAAAGAAATTACTTGAATATGGAAATAAAAGAAGTTATATTGATATGGAAGAAAATAATGAGTCATATAGATATGTTGGCATCAGTACGAAATATGCCCAATTTACATACACCGGGCCGCAGTACGAAAAATACCCAATATTTAGACGTCGTGGCCAAAAACATATATAGGGAGGCAGTGCTCGCCGACCGGCCGTATTGTTCAAAATTTATGTTTATCATATTATTTTGGCAATGCTATATATAAATGATATCTTATACATATAATTCAATTATAGCGATATGGAAATACCATATTATATGTATAAAGAAAAAAAATGTATAATAAAATATACATTGACATACAAATATGGCTAGTTGTATGGATATGCCGTATTCATTATATGGATACGGCATATAGATTATATAAATATGACCAAAAAATATTTTATATTGATATGGCAAATAAAGAAATTACTTGAATATGGAAATAAAAGAAGTTATATTGATATGGAAGAAAATAATGAGTCATATAGATATGTTGGCATCAGTACGAAATATGCCCAATTTACATACACCGGGGCCGCAGTACGAAAAATACCCAATATTTAGACGTCGTGGCCAAAAACATATATAGGGAGGCAGTGCTCGCCGACCGGCCGTATTGTTCAAAATTTATGTTTATCATATTATTTTGGCAATGCTATATATAAATGATATCTTATACATATAATTCAATTATAGCGATATGGAAATACCATATTATATGTATAAAGAAAAAAAATGTATAATAAAATATACATTGACATACAAATATGGCTAGTTGTATGGATATGCCGTATTCATTATATGGATACGGCATATAGATTATATAAATATGACCAAAAAATATTTTATATTGATATGGCAAATAAAGAAATTACTTGAATATGGAAATAAAAGAAGTTATATTGATATGGAAGAAAATAATGAGTCATATAGATATGTTGGCATCAGTACGAAATATGCCCAATTTACATACACCGGGCCGCAGTACGAAAAATACCCAATATTTAGACGTCGTGGCCAAAAACATATATAGGGAGGCAGTGCTCGCCGACCGGCCGTATTGTTCAAAATTTATGTTTATCATATTATTTTGGCAATGCTATATATAAATGATATCTTATACATATAATTCAATTATAGCGATATGGAAATACCATATTATATGTATAAAGAAAAAAAATGTATAATAAAATATACATTGACATACAAATATGGCTAGTTGTATGGATATGCCGTATTCATTATATGGATACGGCATATAGATTATATAAATATGACCAAAAAATATTTTATATTGATATGGCAAATAAAGAAATTACTTGAATATGGAAATAAAAGAAGTTATATTGATATGGAAGAAAATAATGAGTCATATAGATATGTTGGCATCAGTACGAAATATGCCCAATTTACATACACCGGGCCGCAGTACGAAAAATACCCAATATTTAGACGTCGTGGCCAAAAACATATATAGGGAGGCAGTGCTCGCCGACCGGCCGTATTGTTCAAAATTTATGTTTATCATATTATTTTGGCAATGCTATATATAAATGATATCTTATACATATAATTCAATTATAGCGATATGGAAATACCATATTATATGTATAAAGAAAAAAAATGTATAATAAAATATACATTGACATACAAATATGGCTAGTTGTATGGATATGCCGTATTCATTATATGGATACGGCATATAGATTATATAAATATGACCAAAAAATATTTTATATTGATATGGCAAATAAAGAAATTACTTGAATATGGAAATAAAAGAAGTTATATTGATATGGAAGAAAATAATGAGTCATATAGATATGTTGGCATCAGTACGAAATATGCCCAATTTACATACACCGGAGCCGCAGTACGAAAAATACCCAATATTTAGACGTCGTGGCCAAAAACATATATAGGGAGGCAGTGCTCGCCGACCGGCCGTATTGTTCAAAATTTATGTTTATCATATTATTTTGGCAATGCTATATATAAATGATATCTTATACATATAATTCAATTATAGCGATATGGAAATACCATATTATATGTATAAAGAAAAAAAATGTATAATAAAATATACATTGACATACAAATATGGCTAGTTGTATGGATATGCCGTATTCATTATATGGATACGGCATATAGATTATATAAATATGACCAAAAAATATTTTATATTGATATGGCAAATAAAGAAATTACTTGAATATGGAAATAAAAGAAGTTATATTGATATGGAAGAAAATAATGAGTCATATAGATATGTTGGCATCAGTACGAAATATGCCCAATTTACATACACCGGGCCGCAGTACGAAAAATACCCAATATTTAGACGTCGTGGCCAAAAACATATATAGGGAGGCAGTGCTCGCCGACCGGCCGTATTGTTCAAAATTTATGTTTATCATATTATTTTGGCAATGCTATATATAAATGATATCTTATACATATAATTCAATTATAGCGATATGGAAATACCATATTATATGTATAAAGAAAAAAAATGTATAATAAAATATACATTGACATACAAATATGGCTAGTTGTATGGATATGCCGTATTCATTATATGGATACGGCATATAGATTATATAAATATGACCAAAAAATATTTTATATTGATATGGCAAATAAAGAAATTACTTGAATATGGAAATAAAAGAAGTTATATTGATATGGAAGAAAATAATGAGTCATATAGATATGTTGGCATCAGTACGAAATATGCCCAATTTACATACACCGGGCCGCAGTACGAAAAATACCCAATATTTAGACGTCGTGGCCAAAAACATATATAGGGAGGCAGTGCTCGCCGACCGGCCGTATTGTTCAAAATTTATGTTTATCATATTATTTTGGCAATGCTATATATAAATGATATCTTATACATATAATTCAATTATAGCGATATGGAAATACCATATTATATGTATAAAGAAAAAAAATGTATAATAAAATATACATTGACATACAAATATGGCTAGTTGTATGGATATGCCGTATTCATTATATGGATACGGCATATAGATTATATAAATATGACCAAAAAATATTTTATATTGATATGGCAAATAAAGAAATTACTTGAATATGGAAATAAAAGAAGTTATATTGATATGGAAGAAAATAATGAGTCATATAGATATGTTGGCATCAGTACGAAATATGCCCAATTTACATACACCGGAGCCGCAGTACGAAAAATACCCAATATTTAGACGTCGTGGCCAAAAACATATATAGGGAGGCAGTGCTCGCCGACCGGCCGTATTGTTCAAAATTTATGTTTATCATATTATTTTGGCAATGCTATATATAAATGATATCTTATACATATAATTCAATTATAGCGATATGGAAATACCATATTATATGTATAAAGAAAAAAAATGTATAATAAAATATACATTGACATACAAATATGGCTAGTTGTATGGATATGCCGTATTCATTATATGGATACGGCATATAGATTATATAAATATGACCAAAAAATATTTTATATTGATATGGCAAATAAAGAAATTACTTGAATATGGAAATAAAAGAAGTTATATTGATATGGAAGAAAATAATGAGTCATATAGATATGTTGGCATCAGTACGAAATATGCCCAATTTACATACACCGGAGCCGCAGTACGAAAAATACCCAATATTTAGACGTCGTGGCCAAAAACATATATAGGGAGGCAGTGCTCGCCGACCGGCCGTATTGTTCAAAATTTATGTTTATCATATTATTTTGGCAATGCTATATATAAATGATATCTTATACATATAATTCAATTATAGCGATATGGAAATACCATATTATATGTATAAAGAAAAAAAATGTATAATAAAATATACATTGACATACAAATATGGCTAGTTGTATGGATATGCCGTATTCATTATATGGATACGGCATATAGATTATATAAATATGACCAAAAAATATTTTATATTGATATGGCAAATAAAGAAATTACTTGAATATGGAAATAAAAGAAGTTATATTGATATGGAAGAAAATAATGAGTCATATAGATATGTTGGCATCAGTACGAAATATGCCCAATTTACATACACCGGGGCCGCAGTACGAAAAATACCCAATATTTAGACGTCGTGGCCAAAAACATATATAGGGAGGCAGTGCTCGCCGACCGGCCGTATTGTTCAAAATTTATGTTTATCATATTATTTTGGCAATGCTATATATAAATGATATCTTATACATATAATTCAATTATAGCGATATGGAAATACCATATTATATGTATAAAGAAAAAAAATGTATAATAAAATATACATTGACATACAAATATGGCTAGTTGTATGGATATGCCGTATTCATTATATGGATACGGCATATAGATTATATAAATATGACCAAAAAATATTTTATATTGATATGGCAAATAAAGAAATTACTTGAATATGGAAATAAAAGAAGTTATATTGATATGGAAGAAAATAATGAGTCATATAGATATGTTGGCATCAGTACGAAATATGCCCAATTTACATACACCGGGGCCGCAGTACGAAAAATACCCAATATTTAGACGTCGTGGCCAAAAACATATATAGGGAGGCAGTGCTCGCCGACCGGCCGTATTGTTCAAAATTTATGTTTATCATATTATTTTGGCAATGCTATATATAAATGATATCTTATACATATAATTCAATTATAGCGATATGGAAATACCATATTATATGTATAAAGAAAAAAAATGTATAATAAAATATACATTGACATACAAATATGGCTAGTTGTATGGATATGCCGTATTCATTATATGGATACGGCATATAGATTATATAAATATGACCAAAAAATATTTTATATTGATATGGCAAATAAAGAAATTACTTGAATATGGAAATAAAAGAAGTTATATTGATATGGAAGAAAATAATGAGTCATATAGATATGTTGGCATCAGTACGAAATATGCCCAATTTACATACACCGGAGCCGCAGTACGAAAAATACCCAATATTTAGACGTCGTGGCCAAAAACATATATAGGGAGGCAGTGCTCGCCGACCGGCCGTATTGTTCAAAATTTATGTTTATCATATTATTTTGGCAATGCTATATATAAATGATATCTTATACATATAATTCAATTATAGCGATATGGAAATACCATATTATATGTATAAAGAAAAAAAATGTATAATAAAATATACATTGACATACAAATATGGCTAGTTGTATGGATATGCCGTATTCATTATATGGATACGGCATATAGATTATATAAATATGACCAAAAAATATTTTATATTGATATGGCAAATAAAGAAATTACTTGAATATGGAAATAAAAGAAGTTATATTGATATGGAAGAAAATAATGAGTCATATAGATATGTTGGCATCAGTACGAAATATGCCCAATTTACATACACCGGGGCCGCAGTACGAAAAATACCCAATATTTAGACGTCGTGGCCAAAAACATATATAGGGAGGCAGTGCTCGCCGACCGGCCGTATTGTTCAAAATTTATGTTTATCATATTATTTTGGCAATGCTATATATAAATGATATCTTATACATATAATTCAATTATAGCGATATGGAAATACCATATTATATGTATAAAGAAAAAAAATGTATAATAAAATATACATTGACATACAAATATGGCTAGTTGTATGGATATGCCGTATTCATTATATGGATACGGCATATAGATTATATAAATATGACCAAAAAATATTTTATATTGATATGGCAAATAAAGAAATTACTTGAATATGGAAATAAAAGAAGTTATATTGATATGGAAGAAAATAATGAGTCATATAGATATGTTGGCATCAGTACGAAATATGCCCAATTTACATACACCGGGCCGCAGTACGAAAAATACCCAATATTTAGACGTCGTGGCCAAAAACATATATAGGGAGGCAGTGCTCGCCGACCGGCCGTATTGTTCAAAATTTATGTTTATCATATTATTTTGGCAATGCTATATATAAATGATATCTTATACATATAATTCAATTATAGCGATATGGAAATACCATATTATATGTATAAAGAAAAAAAATGTATAATAAAATATACATTGACATACAAATATGGCTAGTTGTATGGATATGCCGTATTCATTATATGGATACGGCATATAGATTATATAAATATGACCAAAAAATATTTTATATTGATATGGCAAATAAAGAAATTACTTGAATATGGAAATAAAAGAAGTTATATTGATATGGAAGAAAATAATGAGTCATATAGATATGTTGGCATCAGTACGAAATATGCCCAATTTACATACACCGGAGCCGCAGTACGAAAAATACCCAATATTTAGACGTCGTGGCCAAAAACATATATAGGGAGGCAGTGCTCGCCGACCGGCCGTATTGTTCAAAATTTATGTTTATCATATTATTTTGGCAATGCTATATATAAATGATATCTTATACATATAATTCAATTATAGCGATATGGAAATACCATATTATATGTATAAAGAAAAAAAATGTATAATAAAATATACATTGACATACAAATATGGCTAGTTGTATGGATATGCCGTATTCATTTTATGGATACGGCATATAGATTATATAAATATGACCAAAAAATATTTTATATTGATATGGCAAATAAAGAAATTACTTGAATATGGAAATAAAAGAAGTTATATTGATATGGAAGAAAATAATGAGTCATATAGATATGTTGGCATCAGTACGAAATATGCCCAATTTACATACACCGGGGCCGCAGTACGAAAAATCCCCAATATTTAGACGTCGTGGCCAAAAACATATATAGGGAGGCAGTGCTCGCCGACCGGCCGTATTGTTCAAAATTTATGTTTATCATATTATTTTGGCAATGCTATATATAAATGATATCTTATACATATAATTCAATTATAGCGATATGGAAATACCATATTATATGTATAAAGAAAAAAAATGTATAATAAAATATACATTGACATACAAATATGGCTAGTTGTATGGATATGCCGTATTCATTATATGGATACGGCATATAGATTATATAAATATGACCAAAAAATATTTTATATTGATATGGCAAATAAAGAAATTACTTGAATATGGAAATAAAAGAAGTTATATTGATATGGAAGAAAATAATGAGTCATATAGATATGTTGGCATCAGTACGAAATATGCCCAATTTACATACACCGGGGCCGCAGTACGAAAAATACCCAATATTTAGACGTCGTGGCCAAAAACATATATAGGGAGGCAGTGCTCGCCGACCGGCCGTATTGTTCAAAATTTATGTTTATCATATTATTTTGGCAATGCTATATATAAATGATATCTTATACATATAATTCAATTATAGCGATATGGAAATACCATATTATATGTATAAAGAAAAAAAATGTATAATAAAATATACATTGACATACAAATATGGCTAGTTGTATGGATATGCCGTATTCATTATATGGATACGGCATATAGATTATATAAATATGACCAAAAAATATTTTATATTGATATGGCAAATAAAGAAATTACTTGAATATGGAAATAAAAGAAGTTATATTGATATGGAAGAAAATAATGAGTCATATAGATATGTTGGCATCAGTACGAAATATGCCCAATTTACATACACCGGGCCGCAGTACGAAAAATACCCAATATTTAGACGTCGTGGCCAAAAACATATATAGGGAGGCAGTGCTCGCCGACCGGCCGTATTGTTCAAAATTTATGTTTATCATATTATTTTGGCAATGCTATATATAAATGATATCTTATACATATAATTCAATTATAGCGATATGGAAATACCATATTATATGTATAAAGAAAAAAAATGTATAATAAAATATACATTGACATACAAATATGGCTAGTTGTATGGATATGCCGTATTCATTATATGGATACGGCATATAGATTATATAAATATGACCAAAAAATATTTTATATTGATATGGCAAATAAAGAAATTACTTGAATATGGAAATAAAAGAAGTTATATTGATATGGAAGAAAATAATGAGTCATATAGATATGTTGGCATCAGTACGAAATATGCCCAATTTACATACACCGGGGCCGCAGTACGAAAAATACCCAATATTTAGACGTCGTGGCCAAAAACATATATAGGGAGGCAGTGCTCGCCGACCGGCCGTATTGTTCAAAATTTATGTTTATCATATTATTTTGGCAATGCTATATATAAATGATATCTTATACATATAATTCAATTATAGCGATATGGAAATACCATATTATATGTATAAAGAAAAAAAATGTATAATAAAATATACATTGACATACAAATATGGCTAGTTGTATGGATATGCCGTATTCATTATATGGATACGGCATATAGATTATATAAATATGACCAAAAAATATTTTATATTGATATGGCAAATAAAGAAATTACTTGAATATGGAAATAAAAGAAGTTATATTGATATGGAAGAAAATAATGAGTCATATAGATATGTTGGCATCAGTACGAAATATGCCCAATTTACATACACCGGAGCCGCAGTACGAAAAATACCCAATATTTAGACGTCGTGGCCAAAAACATATATAGGGAGGCAGTGCTCGCCGACCGGCCGTATTGTTCAAAATTTATGTTTATCATATTATTTTGGCAATGCTATATATAAATGATATCTTATACATATAATTCAATTATAGCGATATGGAAATACCATATTATATGTATAAAGAAAAAAAATGTATAATAAAATATAAATTGACATACAAATATGGCTAGTTGTATGGATATGCCGTATTCATTATATGGATACGGCATATAGATTATATAAATATGACCAAAAAATATTTTATATTGATATGGCAAATAAAGAAATTACTTGAATATGGAAATAAAAGAAGTTATATTGATATGGAAGAAAATAATGAGTCATATAGATATGTTGGCATCAGTACGAAATATGCCCAATTTACATACACCGGGGCCGCAGTACGAAAAATACCCAATATTTAGACGTCGTGGCCAAAAACATATATAGGGAGGCAGTGCTCGCCGACCGGCCGTATTGTTCAAAATTTATGTTTATCATATTATTTTGGCAATGCTATATATAAATGATATCTTATACATATAATTCAATTATAGCGATATGGAAATACCATATTATATGTATAAAGAAAAAAAATGTATAATAAAATATACATTGACATACAAATATGGCTAGTTGTATGGATATGCCGTATTCATTATATGGATACGGCATATAGATTATATAAATATGACCAAAAAATATTTTATATTGATATGGCAAATAAAGAAATTACTTGAATATGGAAATAAAAGAAGTTATATTGATATGGAAGAAAATAATGAGTCATATAGATATGTTGGCATCAGTACGAAATATGCCCAATTTACATACACCGGGGCCGCAGTACGAAAAATACCCAATATTTAGACGTCGTGGCCAAAAACATATATAGGGAGGCAGTGCTCGCCGACCGGCCGTATTGTTCAAAATTTATGTTTATCATATTATTTTGGCAATGCTATATATAAATGATATCTTATACATATAATTCAATTATAGCGATATGGAAATACCATATTATATGTATAAAGAAAAAAAATGTATAATAAAATATACATTGACATACAAATATGGCTAGTTGTATGGATATGCCGTATTCATTATATGGATACGGCATATAGATTATATAAATATGACCAAAAAATATTTTATATTGATATGGCAAATAAAGAAATTACTTGAATATGGAAATAAAAGAAGTTATATTGATATGGAAGAAAATAATGAGTCATATAGATATGTTGGCATCAGTACGAAATATGCCCAATTTACATACACCGGGGCCGCAGTACGAAAAATACCCAATATTTAGACGTCGTGGCCAAAAACATATATAGGGAGGCAGTGCTCGCCGACCGGCCGTATTGTTCAAAATTTATGTTTATCATATTATTTTGGCAATGCTATATATAAATGATATCTTATACATATAATTCAATTATAGCGATATGGAAATACCATATTATATGTATAAAGAAAAAAAATGTATAATAAAATATACATTGACATACAAATATGGCTAGTTGTATGGATATGCCGTATTCATTATATGGATACGGCATATAGATTATATAAATATGACCAAAAAATATTTTATATTGATATGGCAAATAAAGAAATTACTTGAATATGGAAATAAAAGAAGTTATATTGATATGGAAGAAAATAATGAGTCATATAGATATGTTGGCATCAGTACGAAATATGCCCAATTTACATACACCGGGGCCGCAGTACGAAAAATACCCAATATTTAGACGTCGTGGCCAAAAACATATATAGGGAGGCAGTGCTCGCCGACCGGCCGTATTGTTCAAAATTTATGTTTATCATATTATTTTGGCAATGCTATATATAAATGATATCTTATACATATAATTCAATTATAGCGATATGGAAATACCATATTATATGTATAAAGAAAAAAAATGTATAATAAAATATACATTGACATACAAATATGGCTAGTTGTATGGATATGCCGTATTCATTATATGGATACGGCATATAGATTATATAAATATGACCAAAAAATATTTTATATTGATATGGCAAATAAAGAAATTACTTGAATATGGAAATAAAAGAAGTTATATTGATATGGAAGAAAATAATGAGTCATATAGATATGTTGGCATCAGTACGAAATATGCCCAATTTACATACACCGGAGCCGCAGTACGAAAAATACCCAATATTTAGACGTCGTGGCCAAAAACATATATAGGGAGGCAGTGCTCGCCGACCGGCCGTATTGTTCAAAATTTATGTTTATCATATTATTTTGGCAATGCTATATATAAATGATATCTTATACATATAATTCAATTATAGCGATATGGAAATACCATATTATATGTATAAAGAAAAAAAATGTATAATAAAATATACATTGACATACAAATATGGCTAGTTGTATGGATATGCCGTATTCATTATATGGATACGGCATATAGATTATATAAATATGACCAAAAAATATTTTATATTGATATGGCAAATAAAGAAATTACTTGAATATGGAAATAAAAGAAGTTATATTGATATGGAAGAAAATAATGAGTCATATAGATATGTTGGCATCAGTACGAAATATGCCCAATTTACATACACCGGGGCCGCAGTACGAAAAATACCCAATATTTAGACGTCGTGGCCAAAAACATATATAGGGAGGCAGTGCTCGCCGACCGGCCGTATTGTTCAAAATTTATGTTTATCATATTATTTTGGCAATGCTATATATAAATGATATCTTATACATATAATTCAATTATAGCGATATGGAAATACCATATTATATGTATAAAGAAAAAAAATGTATAATAAAATATACATTGACATACAAATATGGCTAGTTGTATGGATATGCCGTATTCATTATATGGATACGGCATATAGATTATATAAATATGACCAAAAATATTTTATATTGATATGGCAAATAAAGAAATTACTTGAATATGGAAATAAAAGAAGTTATATTGATATGGAAGAAAATAATGAGTCATATAGATATGTTGGCATCAGTACGAAATATGCCCAATTTACATACACCGGGCCGCAGTACGAAAAATACCCAATATTTAGACGTCGTGGCCAAAAACATATATAGGGAGGCAGTGCTCGCCGACCGGCCGTATTGTTCAAAATTTATGTTTATCATATTATTTTGGCAATGCTATATATAAATGATATCTTATACATATAATTCAATTATAGCGATATGGAAATACCATATTATATGTATAAAGAAAAAAAATGTATAATAAAATATACATTGACATACAAATATGGCTAGTTGTATGGATATGCCGTATTCATTATATGGATACGGCATATAGATTATATAAATATGACCAAAAAATATTTTATATTGATATGGCAAATAAAGAAATTACTTGAATATGGAAATAAAAGAAGTTATATTGATATGGAAGAAAATAATGAGTCATATAGATATGTTGGCATCAGTACGAAATATGCCCAATTTACATACACCGGAGCCGCAGTACGAAAAATACCCAATATTTAGACGTCGTGGCCAAAAACATATATAGGGAGGCAGTGCTCGCCGACCGGCCGTATTGTTCAAAATTTATGTTTATCATATTATTTTGGCAATGCTATATATAAATGATATCTTATACATATAATTCAATTATAGCGATATGGAAATACCATATTATATGTATAAAGAAAAAAATGTATAATAAAATATACATTGACATACAAATATGGCTAGTTGTATGGATATGCCGTATTCATTATATGGATACGGCATATAGATTATATAAATATGACCAAAAAATATTTTATATTGATATGGCAAATAAAGAAATTACTTGAATATGGAAATAAAAGAAGTTATATTGATATGGAAGAAAATAATGAGTCATATAGATATGTTGGCATCAGTACGAAATATGCCCAATTTACATACACCGGGGCCGCAGTACGAAAAATACCCAATATTTAGACGTCGTGGCCAAAAACATATATAGGGAGGCAGTGCTCGCCGACCGGCCGTATTGTTCAAAATTTATGTTTATCATATTATTTTGGCAATGCTATATATAAATGATATCTTATACATATAATTCAATTATAGCGATATGGAAATACCATATTATATGTATAAAGAAAAAAAATGTATAATAAAATATACATTGACATACAAATATGGCTAGTTGTATGGATATGCCGTATTCATTATATGGATACGGCATATAGATTATATAAATATGACCAAAAAATATTTTATATTGATATGGCAAATAAAGAAATTACTTGAATATGGAAATAAAAGAAGTTATATTGATATGGAAGAAAATAATGAGTCATATAGATATGTTGGCATCAGTACGAAATATGCCCAATTTACATACACCGGGGCCGCAGTACGAAAAATACCCAATATTTAGACGTCGTGGCCAAAAACATATATAGGGAGGCAGTGCTCGCCGACCGGCCGTATTGTTCAAAATTTATGTTTATCATATTATTTTGGCAATGCTATATATAAATGATATCTTATACATATAATTCAATTATAGCGATATGGAAATACCATATTATATGTATAAAGAAAAAAAATGTATAATAAAATATACATTGACATACAAATATGGCTAGTTGTATGGATATGCCGTATTCATTATATGGATACGGCATATAGATTATATAAATATGACCAAAAAATATTTTATATTGATATGGCAAATAAAGAAATTACTTGAATATGGAAATAAAAGAAGTTATATTGATATGGAAGAAAATAATGAGTCATATAGATATGTTGGCATCAGTACGAAATATGCCCAATTTACATACACCGGAGCCGCAGTACGAAAAATACCCAATATTTAGACGTCGTGGCCAAAAACATATATAGGGAGGCAGTGCTCGCCGACCGGCCGTATTGTTCAAAATTTATGTTTATCATATTATTTTGGCAATGCTATATATAAATGATATCTTATACATATAATTCAATTATAGCGATATGGAAATACCATATTATATGTATAAAGAAAAAAAATGTATAATAAAATATACATTGACATACAAATATGGCTAGTTGTATGGATATGCCGTATTCATTATATGGATACGGCATATAGATTATATAAATATGACCAAAAAATATTTTATATTGATATGGCAAATAAAGAAATTACTTGAATATGGAAATAAAAGAAGTTATATTGATATGGAAGAAAATAATGAGTCATATAGATATGTTGGCATCAGTACGAAATATGCCCAATTTACATACACCGGGGCCGCAGTACGAAAAATACCCAATATTTAGACGTCGTGGCCAAAAACATATATAGGGAGGCAGTGCTCGCCGACCGGCCGTATTGTTCAAAATTTATGTTTATCATATTATTTTGGCAATGCTATATATAAATGATATCTTATACATATAATTCAATTATAGCGATATGGAAATACCATATTATATGTATAAAGAAAAAAAATGTATAATAAAATATACATTGACATACAAATATGGCTAGTTGTATGGATATGCCGTATTCATTATATGGATACGGCATATAGATTATATAAATATGACCAAAAAATATTTTATATTGATATGGCAAATAAAGAAATTACTTGAATATGGAAATAAAAGAAGTTATATTGATATGGAAGAAAATAATGAGTCATATAGATATGTTGGCATCAGTACGAAATATGCCCAATTTACATACACCGGGGCCGCAGTACGAAAAATACCCAATATTTAGACGTCGTGGCCAAAAACATATATAGGGAGGCAGTGCTCGCCGACCGGCCGTATTGTTCAAAATTTATGTTTATCATATTATTTTGGCAATGCTATATATAAATGATATCTTATACATATAATTCAATTATAGCGATATGGAAATACCATATTATATGTATAAAGAAAAAAATGTATAATAAAATATACATTGACATACAAATATGGCTAGTTGTATGGATATGCCGTATTCATTATATGGATACGGCATATAGATTATATAAATATGACCAAAAAATATTTTATATTGATATGGCAAATAAAGAAATTACTTGAATATGGAAATAAAAGAAGTTATATTGATATGGAAGAAAATAATGAGTCATATAGATATGTTGGCATCAGTACGAAATATGCCCAATTTACATACACCGGGCCGCAGTACGAAAAATACCCAATATTTAGACGTCGTGGCCAAAAACATATATAGGGAGGCAGTGCTCGCCGACCGGCCGTATTGTTCAAAATTTATGTTTATCATATTATTTTGGCAATGCTATATATAAATGATATCTTATACATATAATTCAATTATAGCGATATGGAAATACCATATTATATGTATAAAGAAAAAAAATGTATAATAAAATATACATTGACATACAAATATGGCTAGTTGTATGGATATGCCGTATTCATTATATGGATACGGCATATAGATTATATAAATATGACCAAAAAATATTTTATATTGATATGGCAAATAAAGAAATTACTTGAATATGGAAATAAAAGAAGTTATATTGATATGGAAGAAAATAATGAGTCATATAGATATGTTGGCATCAGTACGAAATATGCCCAATTTACATACACCGGAGCCGCAGTACGAAAAATACCCAATATTTAGACGTCGTGGCCAAAAACATATATAGGGAGGCAGTGCTCGCCGACCGGCCGTATTGTTCAAAATTTATGTTTATCATATTATTTTGGCAATGCTATATATAAATGATATCTTATACATATAATTCAATTATAGCGATATGGAAATACCATATTATATGTATAAAGAAAAAAAATGTATAATAAAATATACATTGACATACAAATATGGCTAGTTGTATGGATATGCCGTATTCATTATATGGATACGGCATATAGATTATATAAATATGACCAAAAAATATTTTATATTGATATGGCAAATAAAGAAATTACTTGAATATGGAAATAAAAGAAGTTATATTGATATGGAAGAAAATAATGAGTCATATAGATATGTTGGCATCAGTACGAAATATGCCCAATTTACATACACCGGGGCCGCAGTACGAAAAATACCCAATATTTAGACGTCGTGGCCAAAAACATATATAGGGAGGCAGTGCTCGCCGACCGGCCGTATTGTTCAAAATTTATGTTTATCATATTATTTTGGCAATGCTATATATAAATGATATCTTATACATATAATTCAATTATAGCGATATGGAAATACCATATTATATGTATAAAGAAAAAAAATGTATAATAAAATATACATTGACATACAAATATGGCTAGTTGTATGGATATGCCGTATTCATTATATGGATACGGCATATAGATTATATAAATATGACCAAAAAATATTTTATATTGATATGGCAAATAAAGAAATTACTTGAATATGGAAATAAAAGAAGTTATATTGATATGGAAGAAAATAATGAGTCATATAGATATGTTGGCATCAGTACGAAATATGCCCAATTTACATACACCGGGCCGCAGTACGAAAAATACCCAATATTTAGACGTCGTGGCCAAAAACATATATAGGGAGGCAGTGCTCGCCGACCGGCCGTATTGTTCAAAATTTATGTTTATCATATTATTTTGGCAATGCTATATATAAATGATATCTTATACATATAATTCAATTATAGCGATATGGAAATACCATATTATATGTATAAAAAAAAAAATGTATAATAAAATATACATTGACATACAAATATGGCTAGTTGTATGGATATGCCGTATTCATTATATGGATACGGCATATAGATTATATAAATATGACCAAAAAATATTTTATATTGATATGGCAAATAAAGAAATTACTTGAATATGGAAATAAAAGAAGTTATATTGATATGGAAGAAAATAATGAGTCATATAGATATGTTGGCATCAGTACGAAATATGCCCAATTTACATACACCGGAGCCGCAGTACGAAAAATACCCAATATTTAGACGTCGTGGCCAAAAACATATATAGGGAGGCAGTGCTCGCCGACCGGCCGTATTGTTCAAAATTTATGTTTATCATATTATTTTGGCAATGCTATATATAAATGATATCTTATACATATAATTCAATTATAGCGATATGGAAATACCATATTATATGTATAAAGAAAAAAATGTATAATAAAATATACATTGACATACAAATATGGCTAGTTGTATGGATATGCCGTATTCATTATATGGATACGGCATATAGATTATATAAATATGACCAAAAAATATTTTATATTGATATGGCAAATAAAGAAATTACTTGAATATGGAAATAAAAGAAGTTATATTGATATGGAAGAAAATAATGAGTCATATAGATATGTTGGCATCAGTACGAAATATGCCCAATTTACATACACCGGGCCGCAGTACGAAAAATACCCAATATTTAGACGTCGTGGCCAAAAACATATATAGGGAGGCAGTGCTCGCCGACCGGCCGTATTGTTCAAAATTTATGTTTATCATATTATTTTGGCAATGCTATATATAAATGATATCTTATACATATAATTCAATTATAGCGATATGGAAATACCATATTATATGTATAAAGAAAAAAATGTATAATAAAATATACATTGACATACAAATATGGCTAGTTGTATGGATATGCCGTATTCATTATATGGATACGGCATATAGATTATATAAATATGACCAAAAAATATTTTATATTGATATGGCAAATAAAGAAATTACTTGAATATGGAAATAAAAGAAGTTATATTGATATGGAAGAAAATAATGAGTCATATAGATATGTTGGCATCAGTACGAAATATGCCCAATTTACATACACCGGGCCGCAGTACGAAAAATACCCAATATTTAGACGTCGTGGCCAAAAACATATATAGGGAGGCAGTGCTCGCCGACCGGCCGTATTGTTCAAAATTTATGTTTATCATATTATTTTGGCAATGCTATATATAAATGATATATCTTATACATATATATTTAATTATAGCGATATGGAAATACCATATTATATGTATAGGGGTACATGGCAAAAAATATGATAATAAATATTATATATTGAAATAAAGAAATTACTTGAATATGGAAATAAAAGAAGTTATATTGATATGGAAGAAAATAATGAGTCATATAGATATGTTGGCATCAGTACGAAATATGCCCAATTTACATACACCGGGGCCGCAGTACGAAAAATACCCAATATTTAGACGTCGTGGCCAAAAACATATATAGGGAGGCAGTGCTCGCCGACCGGCCGTATTGTTCAAAATTTATGTTTATCATATTATTTTGGCAATGCTATATATAAATGATATCTTATACATATAATTCAATTATAGCGATATGGAAATACCATATTATATGTATAAAGAAAAAAAATGTATAATAAAATATACATTGACATACAAATATGGCTAGTTGTATGGATATGCCGTATTCATTATATGGATACGGCATATAGATTATATAAATATGACCAAAAAATATTTTATATTGATATGGCAAATAAAGAAATTACTTGAATATGGAAATAAAAGAAGTTATATTGATATGGAAGAAAATAATGAGTCATATAGATATGTTGGCATCAGTACGAAATATGCCCAATTTACATACACCGGGCCGCAGTACGAAAAATACCCAATATTTAGACGTCGTGGCCAAAAACATATATAGGGAGGCAGTGCTCGCCGACCGGCCGTATTGTTCAAAATTTATGTTTATCATATTATTTTGGCAATGCTATATATAAATGATATCTTATACATATAATTCAATTATAGCGATATGGAAATACCATATTATATGTATAAAGAAAAAAAATGTATAATAAAATATACATTGACATACAAATATGGCTAGTTGTATGGATATGCCGTATTCATTATATGGATACGGCATATAGATTATATAAATATGACCAAAAAATATTTATATTGATATGGCAAATAAAGAAATTACTTGAATATGGAAATAAAAGAAGTTATATTGATATGGAAGAAAATAATGAGTCATATAGATATGTTGGCATCAGTACGAAATATGCCCAATTTACATACACCGGGGCCGCAGTACGAAAAATACCCAATATTTAGACGTCGTGGCCAAAAACATATATAGGGAGGCAGTGCTCGCCGACCGGCCGTATTGTTCAAAATTTATGTTTATCATATTATTTTGGCAATGCTATATATAAATGATATCTTATACATATAATTCAATTATAGCGATATGGAAATACCATATTATATGTATAAAGCAAAAAAATGTATAATAAAATATACATTGACATACAAATATGGCTAGTTGTATGGATATGCCGTATTCATTATATGGATACGGCATATAGATTATATAAATATGACCAAAAATATTTTATATTGATATGGCAAATAAAGAAATTACTTGAATATGGAAATAAAAGAAGTTATATTGATATGGAAGAAAATAATGAGTCATATAGATATGTTGGCATCAGTACGAAATATGCCCAATTTACATACACCGGGGCCGCAGTACGAAAAATACCCAATATTTAGACGTCGTGGCCAAAAACATATATAGGGAGGCAGTGCTCGCCGACCGGCCGTATTGTTCAAAATTTATGTTTATCATATTATTTTGGCAATGCTATATATAAATGATATCTTATACATATAATTCAATTATAGCGATATGGAAATACCATATTATATGTATAAAGAAAAAAAATGTATAATAAAATATACATTGACATACAAATATGGCTAGTTGTATGGATATGCCGTATTCATTATATGGATACGGCATATAGATTATATAAATATGACCAAAAAATATTTTATATTGATATGGCAAATAAAGAAATTACTTGAATATGGAAATAAAAGAAGTTATATTGATATGGAAGAAAATAATGAGTCATATAGATATGTTGGCATCAGTACGAAATATGCCCAATTTACATACACCGGGCCGCAGTACGAAAAATACCCAATATTTAGACGTCGTGGCCAAAAACATATATAGGGAGGCAGTGCTCGCCGACCGGCCGTATTGTTCAAAATTTATGTTTATCATATTATTTTGGCAATGCTATATATAAATGATATCTTATACATATAATTCAATTATAGCGATATGGAAATACCATATTATATGTATAAAGAAAAAAAATGTATAATAAAATATACATTGACATACAAATATGGCTAGTTGTATGGATATGCCGTATTCATTATATGGATACGGCATATAGATTATATAAATATGACCAAAAAATATTTTATATTGATATGGCAAATAAAGAAATTACTTGAATATGGAAATAAAAGAAGTTATATTGATATGGAAGAAAATAATGAGTCATATAGATATGTTGGCATCAGTACGAAATATGCCCAATTTACATACACCGGGGCCGCAGTACGAAAAATACCCAATATTTAGACGTCGTGGCCAAAACATATATAGGGAGGCAGTGCTCGCCGACCGGCCGTATTGTTCAAAATTTATGTTTATCATATTATTTTGGCAATGCTATATATAAATGATATCTTATACATATAATTCAATTATAGCGATATGGAAATACCATATTATATGTATAAAGAAAAAAAATGTATAATAAAATATACATTGACATACAAATATGGCTAGTTGTATGGATATGCCGTATTCATTATATGGATACGGCATATAGATTATATAAATATGACCAAAAAATATTTTATATTGATATGGCAAATAAAGAAATTACTTGAATATGGAAATAAAAGAAGTTATATTGATATGGAAGAAAATAATGAGTCATATAGATATGTTGGCATCAGTACGAAATATGCCCAATTTACATACACCGGGCCGCAGTACGAAAAATACCCAATATTTAGACGTCGTGGCCAAAAACATATATAGGGAGGCAGTGCTCGCCGACCGGCCGTATTGTTCAAAATTTATGTTTATCATATTATTTTGGCAATGCTATATATAAATGATATCTTATACATATAATTCAATTATAGCGATATGGAAATACCATATTATATGTATAAAGAAAAAAAATGTATAATAAAATATACATTGACATACAAATATGGCTAGTTGTATGGATATGCCGTATTCATTATATGGATACGGCATATAGATTATATAAATATGACCAAAAAATATTTTATATTGATATGGCAAATAAAGAAATTACTTGAATATGGAAATAAAAGAAGTTATATTGATATGGAAGAAAATAATGAGTCATATAGATATGTTGGCATCAGTACGAAATATGCCCAATTTACATACACCGGAGCCGCAGTACGAAAAATACCCAATATTTAGACGTCGTGGCCAAAAACATATATAGGGAGGCAGTGCTCGCCGACCGGCCGTATTGTTCAAAATTTATGTTTATCATATTATTTTGGCAATGCTATATATAAATGATATCTTATACATATAATTCAATTATAGCGATATGGAAATACCATATTATATGTATAAAGAAAAAAAATGTATAATAAAATATACATTGACATACAAATATGGCTAGTTGTATGGATATGCCGTATTCATTATATGGATACGGCATATAGATTATATAAATATGACCAAAAAATATTTTATATTGATATGGCAAATAAAGAAATTACTTGAATATGGAAATAAAAGAAGTTATATTGATATGGAAAAAAATAATGAGTCATATAGATATGTTGGCATCAGTACGAAATATGCCCAATTTACATACACCGGGGCCGCAGTACGAAAAATACCCAATATTTAGACGTCGTGGCCAAAAACATATATAGGGAGGCAGTGCTCGCCGACCGGCCGTATTGTTCAAAATTTATGTTTATCATATTATTTTGGCAATGCTATATATAAATGATATCTTATACATATAATTCAATTATAGCGATATGGAAATACCATATTATATGTATAAAGAAAAAAAATGTATAATAAAATATACATTGACATACAAATATGGCTAGTTGTATGGATATGCCGTATTCATTATATGGATACGGCATATAGATTATATAAATATGACCAAAAAATATTTATATTGATATGGCAAATAAAGAAATTACTTGAATATGGAAATAAAAGAAGTTATATTGATATGGAAGAAAATAATGAGTCATATAGATATGTTGGCATCAGTACGAAATATGCCCAATTTACATATACCGGGCCGCAGTACGAAAAATACCCAATATTTAGACGTCGTGGCCAAAAACATATATAGGGAGGCAGTGCTCGCCGACCGGCCGTATTGTTCAAAATTTATGTTTATCATATTATTTTGGCAATGCTATATATAAATGATATCTTATACATATAATTCAATTATAGCGATATGGAAATACCATATTATATGTATAAAGAAAAAAAATGTATAATAAAATATACATTGACATACAAATATGGCTAGTTGTATGGATATGCCGTATTCATTATATGGATACGGCATATAGATTATATAAATATGACCAAAAAATATTTTATATTGATATGGCAAATAAAGAAATTACTTGAATATGGAAATAAAAGAAGTTATATTGATATGGAAGAAAATAATGAGTCATATAGATATGTTGGCATCAGTACGAAATATGCCCAATTTACATACACCGGGGCCGCAGTACGAAAAATACCCAATATTTAGACGTCGTGGCCAAAAACATATATAGGGAGGCAGTGCTCGCCGACCGGCCGTATTGTTCAAAATTTATGTTTATCATATTATTTTGGCAATGCTATATATAAATGATATCTTATACATATAATTCAATTATAGCGATATGGAAATACCATATTATATGTATAAAGACAAAAAAATGTATAATAAAATATACATTGACATACAAATATGGCTAGTTGTATGGATATGCCGTATTCATTATATGGATACGGCATATAGATTATAAAATATGACCAAAAATATTTTATATTGATATGGCAAATAAAGAAATTACTTGAATATGGAAATAAAAGAAGTTATATTGATATGGAAGAAAATAATGAGTCATATAGATATGTTGGCATCAGTACGAAATATGCCCAATTTACATACACCGGAGCCGCAGTACGAAAAATACCCAATATTTAGACGTCGTGGCCAAAAACATATATAGGGAGGCAGTGCTCGCCGACCGGCCGTATTGTTCAAAATTTATGTTTATCATATTATTTTGGCAATGCTATATATAAATGATATCTTATACATATAATTCAATTATAGCGATATGGAAATACCATATTATATGTATAAGAAAAAAAATGTATAATAAAATATACATTTACATACAAATATGGCTAGTTGTATGGATATGACTTATTCATTATATGGATACGGCATATAGATTATATAAATATGACCAAAAAATATTTTATATTGATATGGCAAATAAAGAAATTACTTGAATATGGAAATAAAAGAAGTTATATTGATATGGAAGAAAATAATGAGTCATATAGATATGTTGGCATCAGTACGAAATATGCCCAATTTACATATACCGGGCCGCAGTACGAAAAATACCCAATATTTAGACGTCGTGGCCAAAAACATATATAGGGAGGCAGTGCTCGCCGACCGGCCGTATTGTTCAAAATTTATGTTTATCATATTATTTTGGCAATGCTATATATAAATGATATCTTATACATATAATTCAATTATAGCGATATGGAAATACCATATTATATGTATAAAGAAAAAAAATGTATAATAAAATATACATTGACATACAAATATGGCTAGTTGTATGGATATGCCGTATTCATTATATGGATACGGCATATAGATTATATAAATATGACCAAAAAATATTTATATTGATATGGCAAATAAAGAAATTACTCGAATATGGAATAAAAGAAGTTATTGATATGATATATTGATATGGAGAAAATAATGAGTCATATAGATATGTTGGCATCAGTACGAAATATGCCCAATTTACATACACCGGAGCCGCAGTACGAAAAATACCCAATATTTAGACGTCGTGGCCAAAAACATATATAGGGAGGCAGTGCTCGCCGACCGGCCGTATTGTTCAAAATTTATGTTTATCATATTATTTTGGCAATGCTATATATAAATGATATCTTATACATATAATTCAATTATAGCGATATGGAAATACCATATTATATGTATAAAGAAAAAAAATGTATAATAAAATATACATTGACATACAAATATGGCTAGTTGTATGGATATGCCGTATTCATTATATGGATACGGCATATAGATTATATAAATATGACCAAAAAATATTTTATATTGATATGGCAAATAAAGAAATTACTTGAATATGGAAATAAAAGAAGTTATATTGATATGGAAGAAAATAATGAGTCATATAGATATGTTGGCATCAGTACGAAATATGCCCAATTTACATACACCCGGGCCGCAGTACGAAAAATACCCAATATTTAGACGTCGTGGCCAAAAACATATATAGGGAGGCAGTGCTCGCCGACCGGCCGTATTGTTCAAAATTTATGTTTATCATATTATTTTGGCAATGCTATATATAAATGATATCTTATACATATAATTCAATTATAGCGATATGGAAATACCATATTATATGTATAAAGAAAAAAAATGTATAATAAAATATACATTGACATACAAATATGGCTAGTTGTATGGATATGCCGTATTCATTATATGGATACGGCATATAGATTATATAAATATGACCAAAAAATATTTTATATTGATATGGCAAATAAAGAAATTACTTGAATATGGAAATAAAAGAAGTTATATTGATATGGAAGAAAATAATGAGTCATATAGATATGTTGGCATCAGTACGAAATATGCCCAATTTACATACACCGGGGCCGCAGTACGAAAAATACCCAATATTTAGACGTCGTGGCCAAAAACATATATAGGGAGGCAGTGCTCGCCGACCGGCCGTATTGTTCAAAATTTATGTTTATCATATTATTTTGGCAATGCTATATATAAATGATATCTTATACATATAATTCAATTATAGCGATATGGAAATACCATATTATATGTATAAAGAAAAAAAATGTATAATAAAATATACATTGACATACAAATATGGCTAGTTGTATGGATATGCCGTATTCATTATATGGATACGGCATATAGATTATATAAATATGACCAAAAAATATTTTATATTGATATGGCAAATAAAGAAATTACTTGAATATGGAAATAAAAGAAGTTATATTGATATGGAAGAAAATAATGAGTCATATAGATATGTTGGCATCAGTACGAAATATGCCCAATTTACATACACCGGGCCGCAGTACGAAAAATACCCAATATTTAGACGTCGTGGCCAAAAACATATATAGGGAGGCAGTGCTCGCCGACCGGCCGTATTGTTCAAAATTTATGTTTTTCATATTATTTTGGCAATGCTATATATAAATGATATCTTATACATATAATTCAATTATAGCGATATGGAAATACCATATTATATGTATAATGAAAAAAATGTATAATAAAATATACATTTGACATACAAATATGGCTAGTTTTATGGATATGCGTATTCATTATATGGATACATACACCGGGGCCGCAGTACGAAAAATACCCAATATTTAGACGTCGTGGCCAAAAACATATATAGGGAGGCAGTGCTCGCCGACCGGCCGTATTGTTCAAAATTTATGTTTATCATATTATTTTGGCAATGCTATATATAAATGATATCTTATACATATAATTCAATTATAGCGATATGGAAATACCATATTATATGTATAAGAAAAAAAATGTATAATAAAATATACATTGACATACAAATATGGCTAGTTGTATGGATATGCCGTATTCATTATATGGATACGGCATATAGATTATATAAATATGACCAAAAAATATTTTATATTGATATGGCAAATAAAGAAATTACTTGAATATGGAAATAAAAGAAGTTATATTGATATGGAAGAAAATAATGAGTCATATAGATATGTTGGCATCAGTACGAAATATGCCCAATTTACATACACCGGGCCGCAGTACGAAAAATACCCAATATTTAGACGTCGTGGCCAAAAACATATATAGGGAGGCAGTGCTCGCCGACCGGCCGTATTGTTCAAAATTTATGTTTTTCATATTATTTTGGCAATGCTATATATAAATGATATCTTATACATATAATTCAATTATAGTGATATGGAAATACCATATTATATGTATAAAGAAAAAAATGTATAATAAAATATACATTGACATACAAATATGGCTAGTTGTATGGATATGCCGTATTCATTATATGGATACGGCATATAGATTATATAAATATGACCAAAAAATATTTTATATTGATATGGCAAATAAAGAAATTACTTGAATATGGAAATAAAGAAGTTATATTGATATGGAAGAAAATAATGAGTCATATAGATATGTTGGCATCAGTACGAAATATGCCCAATTTACATACACCGGGGCCGCAGTACGAAAAATACCCAATATTTAGACGTCGTGGCCAAAAACATATATAGGGAGGCAGTGCTCGCCGACCGCCCGTATTGTTCAAAATTTATGTTTATCATATTATTTTGGCAATGCGATATATAAATGATATCTTATACATATAATTCAATTATAGCGATATGGAAATACCATATTATATGTATAAAGAAAAAAAATGTATAATAAAATATACATTGACATACAAATATGGCTAGTTGTATGGATATGCCGTATTCATTATATGGATACGGCATATAGATTATATAAATATGACCAAAAAATATTTTATATTGATATGGCAAATAAAGAAATTACTTGAATATGGAAATAAAAGAAGTTATATTGATATGGAAGAAAATAATGAGTCATATAGATATGTTGGCATCAGTACGAAATATGCCCAATTTACATACACCGGGGCCGCAGTACGAAAAATACCCAATATTTAGACGTCGTGGCCAAAAACATATATAGGGAGGCAGTGCTCGCCGACCGGCCGTATTGTTCAAAATTTATGTTTATCATATTATTTTGGCAATGCTATATATAAATGATATCTTATACATATAATTCAATTATAGCGATATGGAAATACCATATTATATGTATAAAGAAAAAAAATGTATAATAAAATATACATTGACATACAAATATGGCTAGTTGTATGGATATGCCGTATTCATTATATGGATACGGCATATAGATTATATAAATATGACCAAAAAATATTTTATATTGATATGGCAAATAAAGAAATTACTTGAATATGGAAATAAAAGAAGTTATATTGATATGGAAGAAAATAATGAGTCATATAGATATGTTGGCATCAGTACGAAATATGCCCAATTTACATACACCGGGGCCGCAGTACGAAAAATACCCAATATTTAGACGTCGTGGCCAAAAACATATATAGGGAGGCAGTGCTCGCCGACCGGCCGTATTGTTCAAAATTTATGTTTTTCATATTATTTTGGCAATGCTATATATAAATGATATCTTATACATATAATTCAATTATAGCGATATGGAAATACCATATTATATGTATAAAGAAAAAAAATGTATAATAAAATATACATTGACATACAAATATGGCTAGTTGTATGGATATGCCGTATTCATTATATGGATACGGCATATAGATTATATAAATATGACCAAAAATATTTTATATTGATATGGCAAATAAAGAAATTACTTGAATATGGAAATAAAAGAAGTTATATTGATATGGAAGAAAATAATGAGTCATATAGATATGTTGGCATCAGTACGAAATATGCCCAATTTACATACACCGGGCCGCAGTACGAAAAATACCCAATATTTAGACGTCGTGGCCAAAAACATATATAGGGAGGCAGTGCTCGCCGACCGGCCGTATTGTTCAAAATTTATGTTTAACATATTTTGGCAATGCTATATATAAATGATATCTTATACATATAATTCAATTATAGCGATATGGAAATACCATATATATGTATAAAGAAAAAAAATGTATAATAAAATATACATTGACATACAAATATGGCTAGTTGTATGGATATGCCGTATTCATTATATGGATACGGCATATAGATTATATAAATATGACCAAAAATATTTTATATTGATATGGCAAATAAAGAAATTACTTGAATATGGAAATAAAAGAAGTTATATTGATATGGAAGAAAATAATGAGTCATATAGATATGTTGGCATCAGTACGAAATATGCCCAATTTACATACACCGGGGCCGCAGTACGAAAATACCCAATATTTAGACGTCGTGGCCAAAAACATATATAGGGAGGCAGTGCTCGCCGACCGGCCGTATTGTTCAAAATTTATGTTTATCATATTATTTTGGCAATGCTATATATAAATGATATCTTATACATATAATTCAATTATAGCGATATGGAAATACCATATTATATGTATAAAGAAAAAAAATGTATAATAAAATATACATTGACATACAAATATGGCTAGTTGTATGGATATGCCGTATTCATTATATGGATACGGCATATAGATTATATAAATATGACCAAAAATATTTTATATTGATATGGCAAATAAAGAAATTACTTGAATATGGAAATAAAAGAAGTTATGATATGGAAGAAAATAATGAGTCATATAGATATGTTGGCATCAGTACGAAATATGCCCAATTTACATACACCGGAGCCGCAGTACGAAAAATACCCAATATTTAGACGTCGTGGCCAAAAACATATATAGGGAGGCAGTGCTCGCCGACCCCGTATTGTTCAAAATTTATGTTTATCATATTATTTTGGCAATGCTATATATAAATGATATCTTATACATATAATTCATTATAGCGATATGGAAATACCATATTATATGTATAAAGAAAAAAAATGTATAATAAATATACATTGACATACAAATATGGCTAGTTGTATGGATATGCCGTATTCATTATATGGATACGGCATATAGATTATATAAATATGACCAAAAAATATTTTATATTGATATGGCAAATAAGAAATTACTTGAATATGGAAATAAAAAGTTATATTGATATGGAAGAAAATAATGAGTCATATAGATATGTTGGCATCAGTACGAAATATGCCCAATTTACATACACGGAGCCGCAGTACGAAAATACCCAAT